>NC_029793.2:8528234-8531938 GCF_000816755.2 Arachis ipaensis | reverse complement strand
AGGGACGAGAAAGGTGTAAAAATAAGAAGGATTTAGAAGAGTGAAGTGAGAACTCAACGAATGAACGAGCCACTATCTAAAACATCTAAAACAATATATAAAGGGGATACAGTAGTTTGGTATCCAATTCTTTTTTCCTATTTTACCCTTCTCTTTATAATCTAAAATTACGTCTTCAGTCACGTACTCTGAAAATTCTACATTAACCCACGACCACAAGAGAATAATGTAACTGCTTCATTTTTAATCGTCAGAAAAATTTAAAAAACTGCTCACTTTCAATCGTAAAGTAAGATTATAAAAACTGCTCCACTTGCAATGGTTTGTTGTTTTTTTCGTCTTCTTACCTTATGTTTTGATAGACAAAAAAAAATTTGAAAAAATTAATAAATCAACAATCATGGCAAAGTCGACCCACTTGGACAGAATATGCTACGCTAAGAAAACAGAATATGAGCCACAACAACACCTACCTAGGAGACGTGCAACTTTTCAGGAGATGATTCGAAAAAGAAAATAAGTTGTCATATCAACTGATACAACTCCTATCCCAACTCCATTGTCAAGCACAGGTAGAGTTACTGATTAACTATAAATATAGGAGTAGTCCGATTTAACTTAATATAAAAATGGCCAGGGTCACTAACCATCCTCAATTTGTTACAGGTAACATATAACATGATGTATAATGATAAGTTTTAATATTGTCCTTAATGAAAGAGGTTTGTTATTAAAAGAAATTCTCCTGTACAATCGTCAGTTACTTAATATAAAAAAACTTCCACCCATTTCAAACAACAATTTCATTAAAAGTTTTCTATTAGGTGTAAATCATTGTTGTAGATTTTCAAAGAATAAAGGTAAAATAGTTTAAATATGTATATTATTAAAAAAAATTTCGTACATCCGTCAGTTATATTGAATAAAAAAACTTTTACACATCTTTCACTGTTATTTTATTAAAAAAAAATTACTTGGATGTAAATTATTCATGCAGAATTTTTGCGATGGATATGCTTTTGAAAGAATAAAAGTAAAAATGTAAAATAGTTTAACAGAGCAATATTTTTTTTTAAATTACACAGTAATTTTGTACCAATTTATATCATAATTTTAAAATTTAACTTTTTTGTTATTTGGTATAAAAATAAATCATTGTTCTCATACATAATGACATAGAATTTTAGCATTATCATTTTCTATATGCATCTATTTTTTTTAGTTTTTATCCATATTTCTGTGCTTTATTTTAATCTATAACAATATCTATTGAAATATCAGAAAATTTGGTATCTATCTTTAAATTTTAATATTGTCTTTATCGAAAAGAAAGATTTATTATTAAAAGAAATTCTTCTGTACATCTGTCAGTTACTTTACATAAAAAAAACTTCTATCCATTTCCATTTCAAACAGTAACTTCGTTAAAAGTTTATGTAAATCAATGTTGCCTATTTTTAAAGAATAAAAATAAAATAGTTTAAACATGATAATTTTTTTTAATAAATGTATAAAGAATAATTTTTTTCTTTAAATTATTATATCATATTATTTTAATATACTTTTGGTACCTACAAAATATATAATGATAATTGGTGTTCAAATTTAAGTTCCAATATTATTCCTAAAAAAATTTATTATTAAAATTTTTTCTTAAGTCACGTTAAATAAAAAAAAATTTACTCATTTCTTCAAAATAACCTCATTAAAATTTTTCTATTGGAGGTAATTATTGGTGCAGATTAAAATAGTTGAAAGGGGTAATTTTTTAAAAAATAAATTTACCCAAAATATTTTTTCTTTTCAAATTATTATCATACTCTTTTATCGTACTCTAAATACCTACATAACATATAATGTCAATTGACTTTCAATGTTAAGTTCTAATATTGTCGGGAGGTTTATTATTAAAAAAATTTACATCAGTCAATTACATTGAATAAAAAAACTTCCACATATTTTTTACAGTAACTTTATTAAGAGTTTTCTTTTGAATATAAATTTGTCATGCAAATTTTTATTATCGATATGTTTTGAAAATAATAAAAGTAAAATAGTTTAACAAGGGGTATATTTTTTTAAAAAAATTTACACATAGTAATTTTATACCAACATATCATGATTTTTTTTGCATATAATATTCATTATTTTAAGTTCATTTATGGAGCATCTTACAAAAATTATATTCAAGTATTTTTTTTATCTCATAACTATTTTATATTTTGGAATTCAAAATTTTGTATTTTTAATTTTATTCAAAGTTTATTTTTATGTTTTATTTTAGTTTTGTTAATAAAAAGTATTTATATTAGTTTTAATTTTTATTTTTTAAGATAAATAAAAAGATTGGACATTTTTTATAAATTAGATGATTGAAAAATTATTTGTTATAGAAAAAGTTAAGTCTATTTCTTGACTATAAGCGTAGATATAATTAACACTAAATGTAACCAAAATAAATATAAATTTATTCAATTTTTTAAAATTGACATTAATTATTAAAATCATGATATAATAGATGTACTACTATAAAAAAATAAAAATAACTTCACAACTATTTTTTTTGTTGAGAGAAAACATAACTCAATAACTGTAAAGTTTAATTTAAACAACTATAAATAAGTAAAATAAATAATAAAAAAAGACATAAAATTTAACTTTTTTGTTATTTGGTTTAAATTTAAATATAATAAAATAAATCAATGTTCTCATACATAATGACATAAAATTTAACTTTTTTGTTATTTGGTTTAAATTTAAATATAATAAAATAAATCAATGTTCTCATACATAATGACATAAAATTTAACTTTTTTGTTATTTGGTTTAAATTTAAATATAATAAAATAAATCAATGTTCTCATACATAATGACATAAAATTTAACTTTTTTGTTATTTGGTTTAAATTTAAATATAATAAAATAAATCAATGTTCTCATACATAATGACATAAAATTTAACATTATCCTTTTTTAGATCTTTTTTTTTTTTAGTTTTTATCTTTATTTTTGTACTTTATTTTAATTTTATTAAACCAAAAAGTACTAATATAATTTAATTTTAATTTTTAACTTTTAATCATAAATGAAAATATGTGATTTTATATACATTAGATAATAAAAACATATTCATAATAAAAAAAATTAAATTTACTTCTTCGTTATATTTATAAGAGTGTAACTTGAGCTTATTTTTAACTTTATTTTTAAAGTAGTATTCGCTCTTAAGTGTAATAATTACGAACTAATATACAGTGGTAATTAATTGCGATTGAAGATAACGTGGAAGGATATATATTAAAAAATTAAATAACTTATAATTTTTTATTTAATTATTCAATACAAGATTTTTGAATGCTTGATATCTTAATTTTTTCTTAAAATGATAAAATATGACTTAAAAAGTAACTATGAAAAATAAGTATTTATGTAATAGTTATACATCTAGATATCTAAATCAAATAAGAAAATAATTTTTTAACAACTCAAAAGTTAACACAATGGATAATTACGGATCAAAGTGATAAACAAAAATAAGAGTTGTGATAATGGTATGGTGGTAATTGATTGCGGTTGGGGTTAATAGAAAAAGAAAAAAAAAGGAAGGGGAATAAAACAAGGCAACATAATAATAACGACAAAACAATAATAGTTATATATGTAAAAAGAATAATAAAAAAATAATATTGTATGATATGATTATA
>NC_029793.2:8525468-8526245 GCF_000816755.2 Arachis ipaensis | reverse complement strand
CGTTTTTTTAACTATATCTTTTTCCGATAACATATACATATCTTTAATGTGTGCTTTTATAATTTAGCATTTTAAAAATTTTTTATAGTAATTTTAATTTTAAAAAAATATCATATAACTAAGGCTACGTTAATTTTGAAATGATGAAAAAAAACTTATTTGACAAATTTAAAAAATGAATAATATATTAACACCAATACTAAAATGCGATATAAATAAGATCACGTCAATATTAAAATAAAAAGATAATAATTTAATAAATTTAAAAAACGAATAATATATTAAAAAATAAAATTAATTTTTTAAAAATAATAGAAAAGCCGCTGAACGTGCCTGTTGAGCCGCTAGTATATAGAAAGGGAATGAAGTTACTGAAAGATAAAATGGAGTGGTTACGCTTTGTTTACATTGATGAATTTAGATTCTTATCCATTAGATAAGTTAGAGATTTAAATTTTAAACTTCAATTGCAGTTTAGAGTCAACAAAAGATTCTATCCGTTTTCCTCGCGGTCAACCAAAACCAATTTTTTCACAAATTGAATTTGTCAATGGGAATTACAATGCACATGGATATATATTCGGACGGACTGGGGACTCTCTTGTATGGTAAAATCTGTAACTTTATACCTTATAGAAACCTTTAAATTTGTGTGTATACACACGTATTGCATCCCAAGGTTTAATTCCTTCATGACCATATATTGCATTAAAAACACTCCAACTTATATTTATATTAATCTAAAATTATTTTACATTTTTTATTACAATTGACAGT
>NC_029793.2:8520852-8525393 GCF_000816755.2 Arachis ipaensis | reverse complement strand
CACCTTTCAGCTGAAGCACTCTCTCGTTCTGCATTGGTGAAAGGTATCACTACTTTTCACACATGTGTTTATGTAATTTGTTAAGAAATATTATGTTCAATATTTTTAATTATATTTAAAATAAACATAAAAACTGTGTTATTATTTAATTGGAACAAGGTTGATTTTATTTAATTTTATTAATAGAGTTGTTATAAATAAAGTACTTTGTACGTAAGTAGTTTGAGCAAAGAAGCAAAAAAAATCTAGAGTTTATAAGAGGGAAGATGTAGATGGTATGGTCATAAAAATTCTGTTGTTATTTTTCAATTATAACACATCTGATAATAAAATATTTTATTCAAAATATTTTTAAAACACATCCAAAATTAAACTTAAATACATATTCAAAATTATAAGAATGCACTCTAAATATTTTATCAACACATCCAAAACTCATGTAAAAAAACTTATATATGTTTATAAGAACATAATGAACAACATAAACACATCTAAAATTAAGGATTGACACATCCAAATTAGATTAACATTACAACTCTCAAAAAACACAGACACTTTCAATATTATACATAAATTTTAAAAAATAGAACTTTTTATTAAGTGGAAAAAGAAAGATAACATATCTTCACGAATGAACTCAACCAAATTTTTTTAGAATTTTGCAAGCAGAATTACCAAATTTTGAATTTTAACTAATTTGATTTTTATTTGTGTATTTAAATTGTAATATATTAATAATTAAATATATTAAATTTGAAACAAAAATTTAAAATTGAAATTTAAATTTTAAATTTTAAATTTCAGTTTTATTTAGTTTGTATTTTGAATATGTATTTAATTTTAAAAAGACACTAAATTTATTTAAAATTTTTAGATGTGTTTGTTTTATTTTTTTTAAATTATTGTAATAAAAAGCTAAATATTGTAAATTTTTTAAAGGATACCTAGTTGAACTGTGTTATTTATAATGATCTGACATTTCATGCTTAGTGTTCTTGCCTGGTTCAGCCGAGCTATATCCTTCCTTAGCCGAGCTATAACTTGTTTCCCAGCGAGAGTTGGCCGATCTATTATCCGAATCAGGATATGCCTTGGTCACCAAATGAAACAGGAAGGGGAGCCCCTGCAAAAAGCACTCCGACGATCAAGTCAGTTGATGAGAATTATAAGAAGAGTTATTATCTTGGAAAGATGACATACCTTTTGAATTCTAATAGTTCTCTTTTATAATTAGGGAACGAGGATAACCGTTTTCCGACGTTTAAGAGGATTTAATACCCTTTCCGACGTTATTGAACAAATCATTTATAATCATAATTCGACGAAGTTAATATATCGGTTACAAGAAAATTAGCCGAGCTATAACTTTTCAGTGATGTATAACGGTCATAACACTTAGTATGTGAAATTCATCAGTGTTGTATGTAACATTCTTCATGGTTATTATTAGTTATTCCTCATGGCAAATTTGGCTGCCAAATTTGGACGCTACTTCGCTTCATCATCTGGCTGCATGCCTAAGCTTGTTTGGTTATTCTATTTTTCATTCTGTTTTCTTTTTTTTAATTCCTTCCTCCTAAAAAAATTGAATTTCTTAATCTTGAATCTAGTTTTTTGTTTAAATAAAATTTTGCTTTGCATACCTTTATTTAAGCAAAACAATATTTGCATACTTTATATTTTAATATTCTCTAAATATACTGATAATTGTATAATTACGACTAAAATTTTTTAATTGTCAATAAATATATTATTAGTGATTATTTTTATTGCTGTTAAAGATTATTGTAATTGTATCTATTTTCAATCCATTAACCCTTACTCCTAAATCAATTTTTTATTCTAAAAATTAAAATAACCAAAAAAAATCCTTTGTCTATCTAGCTTTTTTCTAATATACAGATCTCTTATATGAGACTATATCTTAGAAATATAAGAGACTTTCTTGAAAAGTTGGTCAATAAACTTGTTAAGAAGAGTCTTTAATTTCGAATTATCATGACATCCTAAAATTTGTGGCGCTTAGTTAAACTTAAATAATAAACTCGTATGCCTCAGTTATTTCTTTCCTAACGTTAGTAGTGAAGAGTTCAACCAGATCGACAACATAATTTCTAATATCGAGATTAAGGAAGTAATTTTTAATATGGAAAGTTTTAAAGTGCCAAAAAGAGATGGCATCAAGCTGTTCTTTTTTTAATCAAAGTCAATGGGATTGTGTAGGAAAAGATTTGTGTTCTTTGGTACAACAGATTTTCGTGGATCATGAAAAAGTTGGGGAGATTAATGAAACTCTATCACCCTTGCTTATTTCTAAATCTGATCCGATTACCAGCCTCAATCAAATGTGCTCCATCCGTCTTTGTAATATTACTTATAGGGTATGTGTAGTTCAAGTATTACTTTGTTATAAAGATTTCATTTCTATGGAAATTAAATATATCCAAGGAGAAGGTGGGAATTGAAATGATGGGATTTTGATTTCCTGGAATCAAACTTGTTTCAAAATAGCTTTTCAAACTTTGAACCAAACACAGGCATATGATATTCCCATATTAAAATTCCTAGGAATTATTTATAATTCCCCCAACCACACACACCAATAAAGTGATTACCAAGATCATTGTGCTACGAAAAAGAGAGAGGAAGTGCTGCCTCTGCCGCCACCAAGTCGTCACCGCTGCCGAAGAACCCAAAGAGAGAGACTATGATAAAGGAGAAGGAGAACGCGACCGTGACGGAGCTCGTCCCTTTCGCCCTTGCTATCGTTATTGTGGAAGAAGGAGGCCGCCGTCGAGCTGCGTGGCGTTGTCGCTGAAAAGACCACCATTGGAACCTCTGCCTGCTTGCCCTAGCTCTGTTCTTTATTCTTCTTTCACTGGAGCCTTCCACCATTGCCCTTGCGCTTTTGAAAACGCCGCATGAATCACTTCAGACTTTTGTCAGTTTCGTTTCACCACCATTTTAGTTAGGTTAGTGGTTGCTTGTTCTGTTTTGTTTTTGACACTGTTTTATCACTGTCATTGATGATGCTGTCGTTGCTCTACCTTTAGCCGTTGTTGCGTGTCACCGGCTTGCCTCTTCTGCTCCGTTGTGTTCTAGTTAGCTGTTCTGCCTGCCTGTCGGAGCTGCCGCTGTCCGGATCTAAATTCTGCGCTCTTTTGTTCTATTCTACTTCAACCATCATCACCTTTTGATTTGGCACTCCGGCCTTGGTCTCATCGATCATTGGGACCAATTTGTGAGTAGACTTTATATTTATAACCGTTAACCTTTTAGTTTATGCTATTCTGAATTTTTAATTATATTTATAAAATTATTGTTGAGAACTTTGATTTGATTAGAATTATTGATTTATTACAGTTGAATAATTATTTCTATGAAGCTCATATCTTAAAAATTTTAGATGAAACTATATATATATTTGATGAAGCTTTATATTATTTTAGAATATTTGATTTTACTCGAATATATACTTTTGAAGCATTAAAGTATTTGTTGGTACTCACTTGTTTTAAAATTGTTAAATATGTTTGAAATTTTTTATGATTGAAAATGTATGATGAAAAAAATTTTAATGAGAAAGTATTATCTGATTTGATTTGATTTGATACCTTATATATTTGAATGATCAAAGATTTTTTATATTTGAAATTATATGTTTTGAATTGGTTTGGGAGGCTCGTATTAGGAAATCATAGTTAACGGCAGTTATGACGTTAACTTAGATACATCTGACTCAGACTCCAGCCAGTAAAGGTGTTGCTAGCCTAACGTGTAGGTCACACGTTATATATGTTATTCTGTTAGGACACACAAGAGGAAATGGCTATCATAGAGGTGGAGCTGCTCAAGTGTAGATTTTTTATTTGATTTTTATACGAGAACTCCCTTATTGATTCACTTATTATTATCAATTGCTATTTTCTAATTAAAATTACTTTGATAATTGTTGGGAATAAGACACCATTCCCCCTTGAGAAAACACTTTTGACAGAGAAATAAAATAGACACAATCACAACACAAGAATTTAACGTGGAAACTCCAATTACTGGAGAAAAAATCACGGCCGTTGTCAAATGACAACCAGAGAATATATATCACTATGTGAAAATTGTTACAATACATAGACTTCTTTCTCTCTAACACCGGCACCCCAGTACACCCACACTCTCTCAAAGCAAATATCTAACTACACCTCACAACACTCTCTAATAAAAAAGTACAGAGGAAAAGAAAAATCAGATACAAGCTTAAAGTGTTTCTGACTGGTGCAAAAACAAATGGAGAACTTAGCCTCATATTTATAGCCTAGGCCACCCACTCCATTTGCTATCCTAAGCAATGTGGGACTAATTCAACCAAATCCTAACAATCTCCACCTTGATTGAAATAGTCACACATCTTCAGCTTCCATTGTCAACACCAACAATTCTTTGCTGTCATTGTCTATACCGACAATCATAGTTCAGAGAACTATCATACTCCACCATGAAAGTATACTCACTTGGAATTAGACCACTCCAAGCATTTCACCTTG
>NC_029793.2:8515032-8519115 GCF_000816755.2 Arachis ipaensis | reverse complement strand
ACATAGACTCTCTAACATCTAACACCGGCACCCCAGTACACCCACACTCTCTCAAAGCAAATATCTAACTACACCTCACAACACTCTCTAATAAAAAAGGAAAAGAAAATTAATAAAAAAGTACAGAGGAAAAGAAAAATCAGATACAAGCTTAAAGTGTTTCTGACTGGTGCAAAAACAAATGGAGAACTTAGCCTCATATTTATAGCCTAGGCCACCCACTCCATTTGCTATCCTAAGCAATGTGGGACTAATTCAACCAAATCCTAACAATCTCCACCTTGATTGAAATAGTCACACATCTTCAGCTTCCATTGTCAACACCAACAATTCTTTGCTGTCATTGTCTATACCGACAATCATAGTTCAGAGAACTATCATACTCCACTATGAAAGTATACTCACTTGGAATTAGACCACTCAAAGCATTTCGCCTTAGTACAGATCGAAACCTTGCTGAAAATTCATGGTGCAACTTCCAAATTGGCTTTTCCTGGAAGTTCTTCAACCATCGACATAACTCCGCCACACACCTTGCATCTCAACGCCAACCAATGCCCGTGTGCAATTGTGGACCCGATTGCCACAACTTATCCTTATCCATGGCAGTGCGGCAATACCATGAGGATACTTCTTATCTTCAACGCCTTGTGCAAACCTGATTGTATCAACACATCCTTGACTTGTATTTGCCACAAGCCAAAATTGATTCTTCCATCAAATTTCTCTATTTCAAGCTTCACAGCACTTGAATATCCTGATATTGTTGTAACCGTATACTGGAATAATATAACTCAACTGTGCACTAGGAAGGGTCCCCAGAAAAGAGAGGTGGGTCACAATGGACACACTTAAATACCAAGTCTTTTCTTAGCCAGAACCTTTTCAAATTGCACTCTCATAGTGTCACACTGCCTTCCAGCAACAACAATAAAGTTTGGAGTTTTGAAACTTCTTTACATTATTAATATTGTAACGTGTATTGGTACAGTATTTTAACAAGTATTTTATTAATAAAGTTTTTATTATATATTGATAACATCGGTTTTCGATCTTAGCGTAGGTGAGCTCTTTGAAAGTGTTTTCTTCGGGCTTTGGAGGTGAGTGATGAGCTTTGGAGGGAAACGAAAAAAATTTCACCGAGTGTGAGTTGAGTGTGCTTTCAGGTAAAAAGAGGAAAAAAATTTACCGAAGTGTCAAGTTTTTGCTTCTAGATAGAGGTGGATGTTAGAATACTCCCTCATGTTTGGAGTTTTAAAATTTTTTTATATTATCAATATTGTAATATATGTTGGCACAATTTTTTAACAAGTATTCTATTAATAGAGTCTTTATTATATATTGATAACATCATCAAACAATTAATGCCAACAAATTATACTTTAAAAAGTTAATATTTAAAAAATTAACACTAACATAAAATTATATTTTTAAATAAAAATAATAAAATATTAATCTCCCATCTTTATTTATTAAGCAACATTTTTTTAATTAGTGTTTTATTAGTGTTAATTTTTTTATTGAAATAAAATAAAAAAATTATTGTTTTCCATAACAATTTTTTTATTTTTATCTTTTAAGATTTATTTTATTTTAGAATTTTATAAACTCATTCCAGTACGATCTAAATCATACTGGTATATTTTAATTTTTATTTAATCTAATTTTATTCACATAATTTAAAATTTTAAATTATAAAAATTTTAAATTAAAGGTTAAATAAATATAATTTCATTAATAACTTAATTTAATTTAATAAAAATAAACGTATTCATATTATTATATTCATATGATTAATTATATTTATTCGATTTAAAAAAATAACTATTTAAAATCGTTAATTATAAATTAAAAAATTAATATACTCATATTATTTTTAATACGATTACGTTTACAATACTCCTTAATAGTTTGGTAAATCAACAGTCAATAAAATTTTTAATTATTTAATGAATCAATACTCCATATATTTTTATTTTTAAATTAGTTTTTTACGGTTAAAATTTCTATTATTTTCTTTATATTTATTTTACCTCTTCTGCTTTAAATTAAAAAATTATTTATATTTATTTTACCTCGTAACTCTCTTTCTCAAATCTCACTTCTAACCAAATCCATCACCGTCGTTCACCACCGTCACCGGTGTCTCGTTCAACGTTACATCTCCTTCATCATTTCTATCGTCGCGTCACCGTCTTGGAGCCACTTCGCCTCACTGGCTTAGGCTGGGTTTGGTAAAGCTTTTTCAAGAGGTGCTTTGCGTTTGGTAAATTAAAAAGCCCAAGTGCTTGTGCTTGCAGCTTTTAAAAGTTAGGGGTGCTTTTGAAAGCACCTAGGAGGGAGCTTTTCAAAGCTGGCTTATACTTATCAAATTTTTTTCATTTTCTCGCACATATTTTCCGTTATTATATTACCATTGAAATCCTCATATATTTCTAACTTCTCATCCTAACCTTCACAAATTCTAACACAATCTTCATATATTTTTTATTTTTGAACCTAATCTTTACAAATTTCAACACAAATACATCTCTATCATATATTAGGTATGAACTTCTATCAATTTATATTATTTTTTTGCATTAATTTTGTATTTTGTCAGTAGATCTATTATGTTTGTTTGTTTTTTTTCTGTTCTTTGAAATGGGAAGAGGTTGACCTGGTTTATGAAAACCAATCATAAAATTTTTTTTTGCATGAACATTAGTCAAAATTATAATAACAACGTGTATATACATATGTAAATATAGATATATAATCATAAGAGTAGTTTATTTGAAATATGTGTCATATTTTTTGTGATCTGTAAACGTGAACCAATATATATAGGTGGGTAATGGACGTACCCAGTACTAACATTGGATTACACACAAATTTTATGATATTTATATAAAATTTTAAAGTTAAAAAATAAAAAAATTTATTTATTATATTTATGTTTATTATGAATTTTTTATTTTAACATTATTTTATTTTAAAATATTATATAAAATTTTAAAGAATTTGAAAAAAAGAAATTATTTTTTGTTATAAACATGTTTATTATAATTTTTTTAACTTTTAAAAGCTGTTTTACCAAATACAATTGTAGTGCTTGTACTTATTAAAAGTCATTTTTAATTTGATTTTACCAAACGCACATGCTGCAGCTTTTAGCTCTCTTTTAAAAGACAGCTTTCATAAGCTACTTTTGAAAAGCAAAAGCTTTACCAAACCCAGCCTTAGTGTCTTGCAGGCCGCAACCGTACCCGCGTCGTAATTGTCTTCTCTTCACCATGGTTACTCTTTTGGTTGGATCTGTTCTTTTAGTCGGAACAAATTCTTAATCCTATTCTTCAAATTTTTGTTTCAAATAGAATGTTTTTAGGATATTTTAGAATTTTTATCCCCTATTTTTTATTTTTTTATTCTTCTATTATGGATATGTTTTATTGTTTCTAAACTATCTTCAATTTTTGTCCCTATTTTAATTGTTCTGGTCTTTTATTTTTGTTCCTATTTTAGTGTTTTAAATTAAATTCAAAATTTTACTTTTTAACTCATTTAGTAATCTAATCATAAAAGAACATCTTAATATTTAAACTTAATACTAAATAATATATTTGATTCTATTAATTAAATTCAAATTCACATTTCCGTGTTTTAGTTATCCAAGAAAAAAATTCCAATTTAAATTTTTATTTTTTAATTTAATAAAACAACTTTAATTATTTAAAGAATAAAGTATTGTTTTTGCCGTCTAACGTTTGGGATAAGTCTCAAAATTGTACCTAACGTTTAAATTATCATATTTAAGTCCCTAATGTTTTAAAATTGGCTCAATGTTGTCAAGCGTTTAGGGATCTGTTAACAGAATTGATGACGAGACAAAATTGAAATGATTTTAAAACGTTAGGGACGTAAATAGGACGAAAACGTTGGAGACAAAAATAATACATAAAAATAAATTTTAATTTTATCCTTCAATAATATCAATTTTTTACGGTACATAGTTGTTCAATTATATATTTATGTTTATTTTTATGAATTAGTGTTTAAATAAGAAAATACAAAACATAGAAAAAAATCACAAGTGTGCTTTAG
>NC_029793.2:8512430-8514695 GCF_000816755.2 Arachis ipaensis | reverse complement strand
AAATCTAACCAATCCAATATAAAATATTAATTCTAGCCCAAATAAATTTTAAATAAAAAATATAAAATAATTATAAATGCTAACTTTTTTCTAATTTTTTATCAGAAGTTTTAGTACTCCAAAGTTTCAAGAAGCATGGAATCGCGTCCCCATTAAATAAGTTAGAGAATTAAACTTCAATTGCGCTTTAGAGTCAACAAAAGATTCTATCCCTTTTCTCGTTGTCAACCAAAACCAAAAATCACAAATTGAATTTGTCAATGGAAATTACAATGCACATGGATATATCTTCGGACGGACTAGGGACTCTCTTGTATGGTAAAATCTGTAACTTTATACCTTATAGAAACCTTTAAACTTGTATATATATATATATGAATATATGTCAAAACAGATTCTTCAGGCCATAGCTAAAGCGTTTCTCCTTTTAGTTTTGCAAATACTATTAATATCCACAGAGAAAAGGGGTTGGGGGAGGAAAAATAAAGTCATAAAGTATTGTGGATTTCAGCTTAGCATGTCATGAGATATTCCTTGTGTACTAGGCCATAGTCCCACACTAAGCAAACATTTACTTCAACCCCATAACCTTGGAAAATGTAGAACATTAAGATATGACTACTGTTAAGGCTTTCAGAATTTTAGGATAACAATGTCCCTAAGGAAAAGACAGGCACTTCAATAATTAGAAATTAACTTCTATAACTCATTTGGGCACCATTTCCGAATCAAAATTTGAGATCTACAAGCATGTTACCTGATTAACAGCAGAATAAGCAAATAAGAAATCAAGATATTTGTTTCCCTCTGGATCCCACACAGCAACTCCCTTTGCTTGAGAAAACACAATGGGAATTGGATGGTAACTGCATTTGAATCAGAAAAGATCATTTCAATATCATAGGTGCAGTCTAAAAATTCACTCCTAGCTCCATCAGCTAGTTTTTAATCCATACAATTTTAGCTTCATAAGAGGCCAAGCTTCTGAATTCTACCTCAGTCGATTATCTACTTACTACGTGTAGTTTTCTACAAGACCAAGAGACTAAATTAGAGCGAAAAACACACAATTCTAAAATTGATATTCGATCCTCTAGGTCACACGTCCAATTAGAATAAAAAAACCATAGATTCTGAAGTCTATGTTGTTGTAAAAGCCAAAGCCATGTTCTTTTGTTCCACTCAAGTATCTCGAGACTATTTTAACAGCTTTCCAATGAGTAAGCAAATGCTTATGCATGAATTGACTTCGAATGCAAATGGAGAAGGATATATGAGGCCTTGTAAAGGATAAATACGGGAGACTACTAACTATTGATCTGTCCAGCTTAGGGTTTTGAAATTCTTCAGCTCATTAGTATTTAATAAAGAAAACTTTTAAGTAATTGGGTAAATTTATAATTTCAAAATTTATGAAAAAACCAATTATAATAGGACATCTTTGATAGATTATTTTGTCCTTAGTTTTCGGAATACCTTTGAAATCACCCATAACAAAATTCTCCTAAGCGTTTGTTATTTATAATGATCTGACATTTCATGCTTAGTATGTGGGATTCATCAGTGTTGTATTAACATTCTTCATGGTTATTAACTTATTATTAGTTATTCCTCGTTGCAAACTTGGCTGCCAAATTTGGACGCTACTTCGCTTCATCATCTGGCTGCTGCATGCCTAAGCTTGTTTGCTTATTCTATTTTTCATTCTGTTTTCTTTTTTTTTAATTTCTTTTAAAAAAAATAGAAAAACTCAAAACAGTTTCTGGCAATTACTTTGAAAGACAATGAGGTCCTTGACAAAAAAAATCCAATTCGACCCTGATAATTACCTCAAAAAGACAATGAGGCTTCTGTGCCAAAAAAAAGTCAATGTTTTTTTTTTTGCACAGGGACTAATCAGTCAAAAAAAAAGATCAGGAGCCGGATTGGATATTTTTTTTCTTAGGGACCTTGTTATCCTTTCGAGATAATTGTCAGGGGTCGAGTGGGGTATTCACTAAAAAAAATTGATTTTCCTAATCATGAATCTAGTTTTTTGTTTAAATAAAATTTTGCTTTGCATAGCTTTATTTAAGCAAAACAATATTTGCATACTTTATATTTAATATTCTCTAAATTTATACTTTATATTTGCATAAAATTTTGCTTTGCATAGTAAAACTCATACATATAAAAGTTAAACACTTTATTAATCTTTTATTTTATTATTTTATAGTTCTCTTTATTTTAGAAAATATTTTTTCATCTTAAAAATATGCTAAATGG
>NC_029793.2:8509792-8510830 GCF_000816755.2 Arachis ipaensis | reverse complement strand
AAATATAACATAATCGTATAATTAATTTAGTTGATGCGTGCGTACTAATCTAGTTGATAAGAAACCGTGCTTCCGAAGGATAAATGATATTATTTTGTTCTGATGTTATGAAATAAAGTGGATGTCCACTTAAGTTGCACCGATGATCCATGTGTTGTGAAACGATGAAATTGAAAGCTCAATTACATTGATAATGCACCAATTCATGGATGAGATCACTAAGTTTTGTCTCTCAAGTAGGTTTAATGGAGATGGTCAAAAATAAAATTATTAAAGAGAAAAATCTAAAACGACCCCTTACAATTACTTCGAAAGATAATGAGGTTTTTAACAAAAAAAAATATAATTCGATTTCTAACAATTACTTCGAAAGGACAACAAGATTTCTGTTATAAAAAAAGTTAATGTTTTTTTTTTTTTGCACAGGGACTAATCAGTCAAAAAAAAAGATCAGGAGCCGGATTGGATATTTTTTTTCTTAGGGACCTCTTTCGAGTTTCGAGATAATTGTCAGGGGTCGAGTGGGGTATTCACTAAAAAAAATTGATTTTCCTAATCATGAATCTAGTTTTTTGTAAATTTTGCTTTTTGCTTTGCATAGCTTTATTTAAGCAAAACAATATTTGCATACTTTATATTTAATATTCTCTAAATTTATACTTTATATTTGCATAAAATTTTGCTTTGCATAGTAAAACTCATACATATAAAAGTTAAACACTTTATTAATCTTTTATTTTATTATTACATATAGGCATTCAATAAATTAAATCTCCAATTTTTGTTATTTAAATAACTTTTTTAAATTATTGTAGAAAAAATATATTATCTCTCTTAATTTCATCGAAATTAAAAAAAATTTAATTTTGTATTCACTGACTATAAAATTGGAAACAATTTTTTTTACCTCAATTTCACGGTTATTTTCAACAAAATTGAAGAATAAAGTATTGGTTATCAGCAAAATTAAAATAAAACTAATTTTTTATTTAAATAAAAAAAACTCCGATCCCCTCACGAAGTTTATTTGTTGCAGTA
>NC_029793.2:8507884-8509765 GCF_000816755.2 Arachis ipaensis | reverse complement strand
TAAATTAATATATTATATGTACATTAAAATCAATTATTAAAATTTTTATTAGTATAAAATTAGTATTTTTACTCGTAATAATATTATGGGAATATAAATTTTTTAAAACTACGGTCTATTTTATTCTGACAATATAGATTATGCATAGCACAAAAGATTTATAAAATCAAACTACTTTTACAAAAAAAATGTTGTAAGTTAATAAAAGTCTTAGGCTAAAAAAACCAAGATATCTGTAAATAATTATGTGACTCATTTGATCATTAAATTAGATAGTAATATATAATACATAATACAAGTATATTTTAATTTCAATTTTAATATTTTAATTTTAATTTTAATGCAATTAAAGAATGTCATGTTGCACACTTTGATTATCAAATTAGTAATTAGTCATTGACATTGATAATGATATATAAAATAGATAGAGTAGTTGAAGGAATGAGATAAATAGAGAAAGGAAAAGGGAGGAGGGGATAATTCTTTAATTTTGGAGGGAAACATTTTATTTCAATTACAATGTGGGAGTGACATGTGACACATTTTGGTTGTAAAATTAGTAAAGAGGAGGAAAGAATTCTTTAATTTTGGAGGGAAGGATTTAATTTCAATTATAATGAGAAAGTGACATGTGGCACATTTTGATTGTAAAATTAGTAAGGAGGAGAGGAGAATTCCTTAATTTTGGGGAGAAATATTTGATTCCAATTAGAATGAGAAAGTGACAATGTGGCACATTTTAATTGGAAAATTAGTAAGGAGGAGAGGAGAATTCCTTAATTTTGGAGGAAAGATTTGATTCCAATTGCAATAAGAAAGTGACATGTGACATATTTTGGTTGTAAAATTATAGATATATAATAGATATATGATACATAATATAGGTATATTTCAATTTCAATTTTAATATTTCAATTTTAATTTTAATGCAATTAAAGAATGTCATGTTGCACATTTTGATTGTCAAATTAGTAATTAGTCATTGATATTAATAATGATATATAAAATAGATAGAATTGTTGAAGGAATAAGAGAGATAGAGAAAGGAAGATGGAAGAGTGGATAACTCTTTAATTTTGGAGAGAAAGATTTGATTTCAATTGCATTGAGGGAGTGACATATGACACATTTTGGTTGTAAAATTAGTATGGAAGAGGAAAAAATTCTTTAATTTTGGAAGGAAATATTTAATTTTAATTACAATGGGGAGTGACATGTGGCACATTTTGGTTGTAAAATTAGTAAAGAAGAGAGAAGAATTTCTTAATTTTGGAGGAAAAAATTTGATTCCAATTGCAATGAGAAAGTGACATGTGGCACATTTTTATTGTAAAATTAGAAATATATAATAGATAATAGATATAATAGATAATAGATTAGTAATTAGTCGTTGATATTAATAATGATATATAAAATAGATAGAGTGGTTGAAGGAATAAGAGATATAGAAAAAGAAAGATGAAAAAAGGGAAAACTCTTTAATTTTTAAGGGAAAGATTTGATTTCAATTGCAATGAAAAAGTGACATGTGACACATTTTGGTTGTAAAATTAGTATGGAAGAGGGGAGAACTCTTTAATTTTGGAGGAAAATATTTAATTTCAATTGCAATGAGGAAGTGACATGTGACACATTTTGATTATAAAATTAGTAGGAGGATGGAAGAATTCCTTAATTTTAGAGAAAAAAATTTAATTTTAATTACAATAAAAAAGTGACATGTGACACATTTTAATTGTAAAATTAAAAATATATAATAAATAATAGATATATATTAATATAAAAAATATATATTAAAAATAAATTAAATAATACATCTATTTATATACAAATATATAATAATTAATTTTAGTGTACAATTATTTTTTTTTATAAATTAAA
>NC_029793.2:8500646-8505079 GCF_000816755.2 Arachis ipaensis | reverse complement strand
CAGGTTCTATAATAAATTCCAACATATACCTACTTTCACAAAGGTACAAAATCAGCTCTATATGTCATGTTTTAATTGGTTACAACTCTTAACTTCGTGATGAAGTATCCCCAAAGAAATAATCTTAGTCTATGCTTTGCAAATTGTCCAACATCTTCACATCATCTTTGGCTAAAAATTTTTATTAGGGAGGAAAAATGTGTGCAATTTAATTTTATTGATGGTGCATGTATTTTTATTTTAGCATGGAAATTAGTAATTGATACGTCTGATTATTTGTAACTTAATTTTTTATTTTTTTAATATCAAATCGAAGAGTTTGATTTGTTTGTTTTAATTTAAAAAAAAAATTATAGATTGAAAAGGTCTGATTTTCATTTCTAATAAATCGAATAGTCTAATTTTTATTTCCAAAAAATCAGAAGGTCTAATTTTCACATTTTAAATAAAAAATTTTCACATTTAAAAATAACATCTTTATAATCTATAATCCTAAAAAATATCATTTTCATCCTAATATAAAAAATAGGGTAAAAAACCGTAATAAGCCAAGGGTAGTTTCGCATTACGTAAATAAGCCAAAAGCAAAATCGTTTCAGCAATGAGCCAAGGCCTATTTTTATGTAATTCGAACCAGCCTGGTTCGAACTACATTCCTTAGTAAATCGAACCAACATGGTTCGAATTAGGAGAAGAAAAAGTTGAAGGTAATTCGAACCAAGGTGGTTCGAACTCAAGCTCCACATAATTCGAACAAGGCTAGTTCGAATTATGCCTATTCTAGCAAACCATGTAAATCGAACCAACCTGGTTCGAATTACACTTCTCGTGGCTCTTTAATAATTCGAACCAACTTGGTTCGAATTACTAGTGATTCGGCTATATAAGGAGTTCGAATCAGCCTCATTCGAACTATTCTTCCCTTCCCCTACCCCACCAAATCCCAGAGAAAACGACCCAGATTCTCTACGACGAAGACCTGAACGGAATACTCTGCTGATGGGGGATGATCCGGCACGGTTATATCGCTTGGACGGAGTTGCTCATATAGCCGAGGTCATCAACGAGGAGGTTAGTACAGAAAAATCTTCGTTGTAGCGGTATATGTGACTTAGTGGTTTTGCATGCCGATTAGATGGTGGTTTAGTTGGTGGTTTATGTAGGTGGTTTATGTTAGTGGTTTATGTTAGTGGTTAATGTTGGTGGTTTATGTTAGTGGTTTATGTTAGTGGTTTATGTTGGTGGTTTATGTTAGTGGTTTATGTTAGCGGTTTGTTTTAGTTGTTTTATGTTAGCTCTTTTTAGTTAGTGGTTTATGTTGGTTTCTTATGTTGGTGGTTTATGTTAGTTGTTTTATGTAAGTGGTTTCTGTTAGTTGTTTTATGCTAGCTGTTTTATATAAACGGTTTTGGTTAAGCTGTTTTATGTTAGTGGTTCTACTTATGTTGTTTTATGTTACCGGTTTAGTTGTGCGGTCTATGGGTTTGTTTTGCATGTGGTTCTTGTTCATGTATTTTTATGCGGTTTTATTTAGTATAATGTTTTGTTGATGATTTATCGTGTTGGTTATGTTTGTCGTTGGTTATTAAGCTGGTTCTAACAATGCGGTGCATTTCATGACCAGCCTCAGCGATGCATTAGGAGCATGCGGCGGCAGCAGGGCATGCGACTGGATGACAGATACGTTCCGTACTTGCAGATGGCCGGTCTATACCATCTTGCAAGGCTGAACGATAGATGGTTCCGGTTAGACGAGGCCCTTGTCAGTGCATTCGTCGAGCGATGGCGTCCGGAAATGCACACGTTTCATATGCCGTTCGGAGAGTGCACGATCACACTCCAGGACGTCGCATACCAGTTGGGTTTGCCAGTGGACGGGCGTTACGTGAGCGGCTGCCTATCAGAGTTCCATATATACATCCAGGGTGGGCGTCCAGCCTGGGAGTGGTCAATACTCTGTAGCTGCCCAATGAGAAAGAGCCCGTCGAAGTGGTCTCCGCTACGGTGAACTCGGAGTTATCCCGGTCATACAAAGTCACCGTGAAGCACCTGGCCGTCTTCAAGTTGGCCTCAATACACTTCACCAAGTACTAACTGAATTGTTGTCCGGTTCTCATCTGGGCCTCAGCCTCTCTCTCCTTGCGAACAAAGAGTTCCACAAGCCTTCCATATGTTGCCTTCACCAGAGAGCATACAGGAAGGTTTCTGACACCCTTCAGGATTGAGTTCACACACTCGGAGATATTCGTCGTCATGTGACCGAATCTCCGTCCCTCATCACGATGCTGAGTCCACAAGGAATAATCAATCCGGTTCGCCCACTCACACATCGCCGGGTCTTCAGACCGAAGAATATCAAACCAGTAATCAAACTCAACCTCGGTCTTGGCATATGCCGCATTCACTAGAAGCCTTAAGTGTGAGGTCCATTGTACCGTTTGACCTCCCAAATGCCCTTGCGCTGCCGCAGACTCAGTCGAATCAACCATGTGCACCCATTCTCAAACTCAGAACACTTGCCCACAAAAGACGGGGAGGCGACAGGTTGGACCGCTGGCTCGTACACAGGGACGGATGAAGAAGCAACGACAGGCCTGGAACTGGAACCGGCTGCCATGGCTACAGTGGTGGTATTCCGGTTCGAACCCCCTGAGCTGGATACCACATCAACCAGCTTTGCCAACAATTCTGGTGTCCTCACCTCCGGAAACTGCCTCCGACAAAGAAACATGACTTGCAGGTCCTCATCACTACCAATCGTGAAACAATCATACTTCACGGTATCCTGCAAGACCGTGATTGGAATGCGATAGAAAAACTTCTTAACCCGCTTCGCACCTTCCAGACCAAGTTTCATCAGCACAGATCTAACAAGGTCATCATAGCTCGTCGTTGGGTTCACGACAATACAGAGAGGATCCTTATCTGTGAACTTCACACCGGAACGAGTTTTCCTCTGAATGGATCCTCTGTGATGAACCAAAACAACAAAAATCTCCTCACTAGCCATCTTACACCCTCTAATGAGAGCAACTCACGTTTACAACCATATATATACTGCTCTGTCTACCACTAAATCGAACCAGCCTGGTTCGAATTAGGGTTTGTGTAATTCGAACCAACTTGGTTCGAATTACTTGATGCAGCCTCTCTCTCTATAATTCGAACCAGCCTGGTTCGAATTATATGATGCAGCCTTCTCTCTCTATAATTCGAATCAGCCTGGTTCGAATTACTAGCATTGCTAAATCGAACCAACCTTGTTCGATTTACTTGAACCAGCTCCTCTATGTAATTCGAACTGCATTGGTTCGAATTATTAATGAATAGAGTTCGAACCACTATGGTTCGAATTATATAAATATGTGGTTTGACTCATTACTAAAACGATTTTGGTTTTGACTTATTTACATAATTTCGGCCTGACATTGGCTTATTATAGTTTTTTACCCTAAAAAATAATTTGCGCCAATCTTTCCTTATTCATTTTTTTTCAATCTTCTCTCTGCTCTCCATCTCTTTGTCGTTTACTCTCAGATCATAGAAGTGGTAACTAATTAAGAATGGAGAATAACCTAATAGTAAAGAGTATTGTAAAAAAGAGAGTACTATTTACTCTAATTAATTAAAAACAATGTTAATAGAATAAAACTATTATTTTTAGTAGGGTGCTTATTATGGTTATTAATTGTAACAAAGGTATTTTTTATACTCATAAAAAGAAGTGTTTAAGTTTAAGAATACAAAATTTGAATATTTTATCACACCACTTTAATTTATTTTTACATAAAAAATAATTAAAAATTTGAGTAAATATGAATTATTATATTACATGTTTATTTATATCCAAATGCTAAAATTTGACAAACAAAATTATTGAGTTAATATAGTATGATTCAACAATTAAATTGGAAAAAAATTTCATAATATATAAAAAGTCATTTGATTGTAAGATAATAATACCTGGTGCAGATAAATAGATTACCAAATGCATATATAGAAAAATTCTAACATTCACTCATCATTTGAATGAAATGTTACCATCCTTTTTATCGTTACTGTAAAAGTCCAATTAATGCCAAATCTAAATCATTCATTTTAAAGGAACTACTTCATTAAATCAAGACAAGAAAAATATATTCTCCTTCATAATAATTATATTGTTACTAGAATAGTTATTTTTATTTTCATCTTTATTAGAACTCCCCACCGATCTATGGTAAAAAATAAAGCTAAGTTCTTTTTTTTTAAAAAACAAAATCAAAGATAGAGAGACTTGAACCTACAATCTTTTAGTTGAGTATGAAAAGATTATACCATTTGAACTATAATTTATTGACAAATAAAACTAAGTTCAGATTATAATAAATAAATCAAAACATATTTTATTCCATATTTTAAAAAATAGAATATTATTTATTTATAATTAAAAT
>NC_029793.2:8490308-8500376 GCF_000816755.2 Arachis ipaensis | reverse complement strand
TTCTTTTTAAATTATTATTTATCATTTTCTTATAAAATTTGAAGCTATTATAATTTAATTTTAAAACCGTTTAAATATACAATAATTCATTAGTATATTTGGAAGTAATTTATGAAGTCAGCATCTTATCTTATATATCTATGAGGAGAATGAAAATTGTCTTGCAATAAATAGCATGTTCAGTCATTAGAAATTTTAATATGTATAATTCACTCGGTTGCACGGACACTGACACGGACACGGGACACGATACGACACGGGATACGCCGACACGCAAATTTTAAAATCTTACACACGGAGACACGCATACATATAAAATATAAAGTATTTTTTAGATAAACCGTAATGATATTTTAATATTTTATTAATATTAAAATATAAATTAATTTTTTAAATTATTTTTAATGTCTTATTTTAAGTATATCAAGTATTTAAAATATTTTTTGTTTTAATAAATAATAATATATACTATATCTAAATTTATTTTAAGAATATATATTAAGAATAAGACCGGACACACTGACACGTGATGGTATTTAGGTGCGTCCAAGTGTGTCAAGAGAATAATTTTTTATTTTTTATTGAAACACGGTTTGGACACAGCAGACACGCGTGTCGAACGAATGTCGGTGAGTGTCGTGTCCAAAATGTGTCCGACACATAAACATGACAACTCAGTAAAGTGTCCTTACTTCATAGGTTGTCTCTTTATTTTTTCTTTTTATTATTTGAAAATACATTTTGGTATATTATTTTTTTTAACAAAAACTATAAATTCATTACTGATCAGCGATTAATTGTATGAAGTATCTTTCTGANTCTTCGTTTTGTGGTCGTCTTCTATTAACACCATATGGTGAAACATAGAAAAAAAAAAAAAGAAAACTAAAAAATTAGAAGCAACTATATAACTAAAATTCCTTCGTTATTTTTAGGGTTAAGTACAATTTTGGTCCCTAATGTAGAGGTCGAAAATTTATTACGTCCTTAACCTTTTTTTGCTACAAAATGGTCCCAAGATTTCAGTTTAATTTGTTTTAAAATCATCCTTCGGACGAAAATACCCTTCCCCTTCTTCCCTAAATTCATCCAAATGTAGAAGTTGAAACAGAATAGATGCAGAAGCAGAACAGAAGCATAACAGAAGCAATATCAATAAAATAACAACAATAACCAGAAGCAAAAAACAACAATAAAATCAAGAGAACAACAACAACAATAGCAGCTACAAACAGAACAACAACAACAACAAAAGAACAACAAAAATTCAGAACTCAAAAAATCATCATCATCATTAAAACTCGAAAAAACACCCAGAACTTAGAACTCAGAAACAACAATAGATAATTGAATCAGAAAAATAATAACAAAAGAACAGAAACTAGAAGAATTGATAATCAGAAGCAGAAACAGCAAAACTAGAAGAAATCTGAAACCGGCGAGAACAGTGACGACGGCGACCGAGCAAGGAGGAGGAGCAGAAACGGTGAGCGGCGGTGACATCCACCCTCGCGAATCTGCTGCCATCGACGTCGAGCCAGGAAGAGGAGCAGCGGTGAGATCTGGCTTTCTTTCTTTTTTATTTTTTTATTTTTTTATTAAGGATAATTTGATAATAAAAATAAAAAATTTGGAAAAAAAGCACGAGTTTAAAATAAATCGAAATTTTGGGATCATTTTATAGTAAAAAAAAGGTCGGAGACGAAATAAATTTTTGCCCTCTACATTAGAAACCAAAATCATACTTAACCCTTATTTTTAATATTACCATCAATAACGAAAAGATTTAGATAAATTTTATTCTTGATAGTGTTCAAAAAAACCAACAATATCTATAGTTTTGTTGAAAAAAAAAATTTATTTCCAACCATATAGTCATATACACTAAATGGTAGAAATAAATCCAATCAACTATTTTTTTTGGTGATCCTTAGCTTGCTCAATGGTACAACAATTCAATGTTTGAAGTGCTCCTTTATTGTTCTTGGTAATGTCCAAGGAAGCTTAACATCAGATATTCAAACACATCATGCATGTGAGGAAAACTCATGTACCTAACCGATATCCTCGGCAATATCTCTCATTATCCTCTGCAACCAAAACTATGCAACCGATAATAAACCCATTAATTCAAATGATATCGAGATCTGGGCGTAACGTAACTTTCGAATCAAATCCTACTAACAACCACACCGAGCATAACTCAAAGGGCTCAGCCTATTTAATCAGGCGAACTTAACTCGCCAATGATACAGAACACAAACTTTATCTACTTTTTACTTCTCACTCCTTATCTTCTTAACGTTATTCTTTGTGAGTTTATTATTCTGGTAACTGACTTGAGCGTCGGAGTCCTTTTTTGTAGGGTCTACTCCGAAGTCAAGGTTCACAGGAGAGTACTTCCGAGTCATATCTCTGTCGTTGCACCGACCATACCTCGGAGGCGTATTCTAGATGGAACAACTCATAAACAACAAATAAGTGGTGCACACTTTCAATATTTTTATTATATAATATACAGACAGTAAATTAGTTTAATAATATCCAATTTACTCAATTTTTTCTTAGTACTAATTTTATTATCTAAAACAAATCGAATAAATAATTCAACTCTTAATAAAATTAAACCTCTTTATACATCTTTAATGAAATTCTAGTTAGATATATTTTTGATACTATTTTTTATCTGCAATACCTGCATAAAACTACAAAGAAATTAATAGTAAAAACACATTTTTTATTATATTCTCACACCACAATAGTGTTACCTATACTTTTTCTTCTTATTAACTATTATTGATTGTAAAAGATCAGGAAGTTGATTTACAAGTTTTAATTTTCATTGATAAAGATCTTTCTATTAGAAGTTCCAAACCTATTCTATTCTATTCTAAAATCTACATTCCCATGTTAATATATATAACTTATATATATAATATTACATTTTCAAAATTTGGAAGTATTTCATATTATAAGGACTAATTAGTTCACTGTACGATGCCTTTTATATATAAATTACACACAATTATTTAAAAAGAAAATTAGATTGTCAATTTAAAAAGTTTTAGAATTAATTATAGGCAGAGTAAGATATATAACTCTAACTGGTTAGTTAAAAATCTAACAATAATTAATTATTCATGGATAAATTGAAATAATAATAATAAAATCAGTGTAGTTAGATTTGTAATATTATGAAATAGATTATTTGAACTAACCTCGCATTGTGGGATATGAGCAATTTTGGGCCAATTTGGACCTGTCTGCTTATTGTACCTTGCACGTAATGTGGGACAACCAAATATTTTCAAATACTGAAGATTATTAATTTGATCCATGTTAGGAAGAGATGACAATTCCTTACAATCAATGATATAAAGTTGTTCAAGAAAGGTCATCGGCATCCTTGTGGGCAATGATTTTATCCCTGTTATGTGTATTCTCAAATATTGCAATTTAGTATGGAAGGAGGAAGCTAACAGATGAGGATAAGAATTGGGTAGGTGAAAGCAAGGAGCTGATGTTGACAATTAACAATTCTAAAGTCTCATATGCATCTGAAACATCCAAGCAGGAGAAGTTGAAGTTTGAAATGGGAAGGTTTTCGAACATCCTTTTCACAGAACTCAATAAGAAGTTAAACAAGATCAATGTTGTAGCAAGAGTTTTAAAAAGGTGTTTTCACAAGGTGCTTTAACAAGGTGTTTTAATGTTTGAATCTTTGAATGTAAATATATATACTTGTAATGATCCCATTTTTAATCTAACAAACGAAATTAATTTTTTTTTTAAATGACATAACCATTAAAATCTATATACATCTATTATTATAATCAATTAATGGAGACTAAGATTTTTAAAATTAGACAAAATCAAGGATATTTTAGTAAGATAATATAAATAGAATGTTTATTAGTAATTGAAGAGTGCATAATTAGTTCCTCCAAGATGCTAACAAGCTATAATTCAATGGCGCAGTCTACTCATCTTTTCCTAAAAATCTCGAACTCTAATCTCACTCCTAACTTAAAAAAAAAATCCCTCCCAAGACGGGCACTATCAAAATTTAAATCTTGGGATCAAAAAAATAATTTAGTCGCCACGGGCATCGTCGTGACCACCATTGTCAAAGTTGCTGGTGTCTTCTTCACTTTCAGTCTCCTCCGTATCAGATGGGGATACTATCTGCCCATTTTGAATCTCCTTGAAAGGTCCAAGCCTACTTAAATCAATGTTGGGGTACAAAGTGGAAACCTGCAACCTG
This sequence comes from Arachis ipaensis, assembly GCF_000816755.2. Lineage (NCBI taxonomy): Eukaryota > Viridiplantae > Streptophyta > Magnoliopsida > Fabales > Fabaceae > Arachis > Arachis ipaensis. The sequence continues at coordinate 8,496,112 of NC_029793.2, read as the reverse complement.
CAATTTTCAAACGACCAAACCAACTGAATTGCTGCCTCCGTAATCAGCTCACTCTCTCTTCTTTTCCAATAAGATTCTCTCTGAGCTCCTGCATCTTTCTCATCTTCAAGTTTCTTTTGGGTTTCTTTCAGCGACTTTTCAGTTTCCTCATATTTACTTCTCCAAGAAGCCACCTCAGTATTCAAATCCTCAACTCTTTTCTCCAACGATTCAACATGTGAAACCCTGTCCTCCATTCTTTTCAATGCTTCTTCAAACTTTGCATTTTCTTCTCTTGCAACTCTTAATTCTTCCTCTCTTTCCCGTTTGGCCGCTTCGAACTTCATCTCTGCGTATCTCGCAACGCTCACTGAACGAAGACCTTGAACTTGAAGCCAGCGACAAAGTGCCGAAACATCAAGGTCTTTTGTTATGGAATGATCATATGGATATAGAACATGATTGTCCACAAACTCTGTTATTTGGAGGCGTTTCGCTGATGCATCGAAGTGTTTTAGCAACTCCAGAGCAACTTGAGGATCATCCAAGGAGGGAATGGCAATTTTATCGTGAGTTTGTGCAATAGAAGTAGAAGCATTTTCAGTTGGAACCTGGTTCAAACGGATATCTTCTACTCTTTTGCCTTTAATCTTCGAACGGGAAGAAAGAGAACTTACCATAGCTAAATTTGTAGCTGGGGTTACTCTTTCAGGGTTGGCTTCAACTTTTGCCTTCAAGTGACGGCGGAGTTCTTTCAGAGGCAACTTAGGAGCCATGATCACTGCAAAAAATAGATCAAGGTAGTTGATATGTGTTTGGCGAAGTTAAACATGTGTTGTGAAACTAACTGTCGCAACTTGATAAGAATTTTATTAATTAGATTAATGACAGAAAAATCAATTTGATTCACGACTCACTGACCAAACTGCACATGAGTAAACTTAAAAGACCAAATTGATTATTAAATGAAAACTCTAACGCTAAATTAAGTCTTATCTCATTAAAACACTTTTCATTTATTTATAATCGGATAATGTGAAAACTTTCATTTAGATAATTTAATTAAAACGAAGAGAAATATGGAGTGAAGGTTGTGATAGTTATCTCCATGTGATTTCAAGGATTCAAGGTTATAGGTTCAGATATGAAAGTAGCCACTAATATTTTTATTAGATTAGTTGCTGTGTTACTTGATAGCTTGTGATGCAAGTCAAGTCAGAACTAGAAGTTAGTTAGGATGTTTGATTATTCCTGGTTATTGTTGAGCCCACGTGTCTTCTAGTTATAGTTAGTTATCAAGTGGTTCATTCTGTTACTTAATTGTGTTGCTCAGAATTGTTATGGAGGTTGAATATAAATAACCGAGATGAACATTTCTGTTAAGCAGTACATTTCATCAACATAATGAATGACAGAAAGGGATTGCTTAAAGGGAACTCACCGCCATGCGAAGGTATACTGGAATTAATGGGTTGAGCATGCTCAATCATTTCTTCTTTGTGTAGCTCTTGCAGTTTCTTAGCATCTATGTTTTGTTGCCCAAGATTTTTCGTTTGTTCTGCATTTGGTTCCTTTTGCTTTGGTTCATCAGCAGTCATATCACGCATGTTATGATGAACTTCTTGTAGTTTTTCTTCGAAATCTTTGACCTCTTCCATACCATTTGGCTGATCATAATAATTTTCAATTGAAATGTCCTTGGACACATTTTTATTAACTGAATCAATTGATAGAGGGGGTCCAGCTTCAGATTCAGTTGGTGTTTCTTCATTTCCTTCGCCTTTGACCTGTACAATGTAATTGCAACATAGGTATAAAATGATTCTACCTGTGTTTGTAATTATGGCATGTTTTGAGTAACAGGAATGAAGTCAACAAAGCTTTTTCAATCCTTTTCTAAGAACTCAAGATCATAAAAGTTTCTATCAATAATGTTATGAAACGGTAAAGAATTATGGCAGAGTGAAATACAACTATTTTTCTAACTTTATTGACTGATATAACTATTTTATAATGTCAGAGTGTCGGTATATAAAAATTAATGTCTCACATAAAAGAAATTCTTTTGACTTACTATGTTGTTCTCCTCATGGCTTTCTCCACCACTAGTCTTGTTTTCATTGGGAGCAAATTTCATCTTCTCTTCTGCATGAAAATTATCTGAACTCTTAGTATTTGTACTGAATGGTTATTGAAGATGTAATAAATTTTTTTTATTAAGTACATATCGAAAAACATATTCAATGTGTACCTGCACCCAGTACATTGCTCTGCTTCTCATCAAGTCTTTCTTTCTTCAAGTATTGAGATGGTGTCTGGACATGGCTGTCACTGTGATTTTGATATCCATGTGGTGCATGTAACTGCTGCTTTGATGATTCCTCCTCCAAGTCCTTTTTCTTCTTATCTAATTCCAGTAAAAATCTTTGCAATTCAGATTCATTTATGATTTGAACACCACATTCTTTAATAGTGATGGAGTCATCAGCTTCCCCGGTGTCCGTTGCAACACTGAACTCAAGATGAAAACTTGTCCCATATTGACCAAGAATTTTGTCAGTGAGGAATGGATCATACCATATATATACATGATCCGAGTTCAATTCACTTATGGTTATGTCCTCCCACGAAGAATTCTTACCTCCTGCAAAGTTGTATTCGCATCGGATTTTGGCACCGTGCATCTTCATTCCATGAGGCGGTGAAAGAACCACTGAATAGATAAAGCCAAGAAAGTTGGAAGGAGAGTCAGGGAGTTCAATTGTTATGGAGGAGGATTTCTCCGTCTTATATGCAAATTGATCTGGGATTGTGTCTCCTGGCAAACAGACCTCCACACTATTGTAGTTGTAGCTATGGACATCGGTTGCATAGCTTCTTACTGTGACATTGCTAGATACAGCACTCACCATTGTTGAATGGATGCTTTCCATGATCGAATGCAATGTGTGTCCGGCCGACAATTTCAAGCTATTATTGAAGGAGATGCGTTTCGTCTTTCCCACCATCTTTGTTGCCAGAGTGTTTAGAGCTGATACAGACTCCAATGAGATGCAGTTATCGGCAGAGAACTCCTTGACAGAGGATGGAAGCTCAGGCAGTGTCTCAAGAAACCTGCAATCCTTTAGGGACAAAATTTCCAACTCTTGAAGACGCTTGATGGTTGCAGGCAACCTGGTCACATTGCTTCCATCTAGCCTTAACTCGCGCAATTTCGATAAGGCATCAATGTTGTCAGGGAATTCAAGTAAGTGACTACAATCCTTCAAATGTAGTATTTGTAGAGATGATAAGCCGTTAAACAGTTCTTGCAACTGATGCTTGTCAATTACTAGTTCACTGTATGAATGCCTCAACTCCTTAAGCAATTTTAGAGTTGATAACTGCTTTGGAAGACGCTCAACTCTTGAACCTTCTAGATTGAGGCATTTGAGCTTCTGTAGCTGCCCAATTGATTCGTCCAGCTTTTCAACCTTTGTGTTACTCAAATCCAAGTTTTCAATTAAATCTGATGATACTGCAAATTCATTGAGATTTGAGCAGCCTTTGACACTTATGTGCTGCAGAGAATTCAGATGCCTTTTGGCCTTAACACACTGCAAATTTGTGCACCTATCCAGTATCAAAGAAACAAGTTCATTGGAGGAAAATACAGATGAATTAAGAGTAGGCAAAGTCTCGCAGCCAGAGAGATTCACCCATTTGAGTCTTTTAGCCTCAGACAAATCTGGAAGCTCTTTTAACTCTCTGCATTCACTCAAGTCCATCCCTTCTAAATTATAGAGTTCCTGTTCCATCAGAATGGAAAATCTTCATATTTGAATTTAATAAAAAAAGAAAATGTGATACACATGAGTATGTATGTTTATATCTTTACCTGCTTGTCATTCCAAAGTTTCTTGACACGGCTGTGCGGCATGTGAATCTCAACAAGTAACTCAGCACAAAAACTTGGTGGAAGAGTGTTGAAAGGGTACTGATGCCACTCAAAGTACCTTAATTTACCAGAAAACGGTTCAAGGTGTGTAGGAAGGATCATCTTACCAGAACTCTGACCCGAGGGGATATATAATTTTAGAAATCTCAAGCTATTCATCCTTTTGAATGCGCCAGGACTCAAACGCAAGTCTTTAATTTTAGACAAATCTAATATTATGCCTTCAACTGCATCAAGACTCTCCTGAAAAACAATGTAACCAAAAAGTGCAACATAAGCTATGATATAATGTCCAAATAAAAAGGTGTGCAAAACAAGAAAGCATACAGATACAACCTGTTCTTTACCTTGTTATCTTTGAGTACAACACGAATGTCTTCAGTATCCCTCAGTCGGCTACGTTTTCTAGGGTCTTTTTCTTCCTTGCGTACGATCTCGAAAGCCATTTTTCTTAGCAAGCCATGCATTTCGATTGTTTCTTTATACGGAATAGTAGTAATCAATGCTTTATCTTGAAGGACCTCTATTCCTCTTATCGGTGATAAATCACAGGCTTTTAATATGCTTGTGACAAGATCTTTCTTTTCTCCATGGAAAAAGAATGCAATGTCAAGAAATATCTCCTTGTCTAGGTCTTCCAATTCATCATAAATCTTTCTAAAGGCAGTATGAATGCGCTGATCTGGATGCTTCTCGAGCTTTTCCAAAGTACCTTCCCAGAACTGAATGCTTTTGGATCGAAGATATGAACCCAAAAGGCTCAGAGCTAATGGAATTCCCCCGGCATACCTAACAACCTTATTTACCAGACTCTCGTAAGGTTTTGGAGGGATGCTTTCCTCAAATGCTTTCAGGCTAAGAAGCTCTATAGATTTAGAATCGTTCCATTGTTGAACTTCAAATATCCAATCAACTCTGTTTTCAAGCAAATGCTTATGTGTTGTTGTTATAATAAGTTTACTTTCTCTACTATGGCTCTTGTACCCTTCACACACTGCTTCTAACAACGGTTGATCAAAATCATTCACATTGTCGAGGATAATGAGAACTTTCTTATTGCTAAGGCTGCTAATACTGTTCATGAATCCGGTTACATCAGTGGAAATTTCTTCTCTCAATAGCTCTGAGAGAAGCCTTTGAGGCGTATATTCTTTCGCATTTTCCGCATAGCAAACATGGTCATAATGAGGAAAGGATTTTGCAAATAACATTTTAGCAATGGTTGTCTTGCCTATTCCAACCATACCCCAAATTCCAATTACTCGGTGTTGCTTAATGTAGAATTTAACATTTTTACGGATTTCTTCAATTCCAACCAGGCCTGTTGGTACAATGGGGTGCTTTAGAATACGCATTTTCAATACATCATTCACAACCTTTCTGATGAGCTCATGATCGTCCCTACAATGAGTTGAGAAACATAGGATAAACATAACTATGAAAATTAAATAGGCTAGCAGTTTTATTAAAATTTATTCGGTATTTAATTGAGTGATGTCACATCATTAGATGTAATTTCATACCATTAAAAATACTAATGATAGTTAATTGATGGCTATAAATCACAAAATTTGCGAGCTTTCTAATACTCCTCAATTAAATAATCACAAATATTTTAAAATAAAAAATAGCCGGTGTTTTATTGCTCTATAGACACTTATTAGTTAGCTAAAGTAACCAAAACAAGATGTATTTTAATTTAATTATTTTGAACTAAAACTTTATGTAACTTCATTTTTTTAATTAATTTACTAAATTTGATCACATGAATCATACAAATTTATTAAAATACCTTTTTTTAAAAAAATGGTAAGACAATATAGGCAACATTAACCACAGGTTATTATTATTATTATTATTAATAATAAACAAATTTTCCAAATTTATA
>NC_029793.2:8489001-8489707 GCF_000816755.2 Arachis ipaensis | reverse complement strand
GAGTTTCTCATGATATATACTTACGCATAGTTTTTGGAGTGCCATCCAGAAATGTTAGCTGATTTCTTGAGAGCCTGTCTCCAGTTGCTTATCTTGTCTCTGTTGGATTCACTTTCTGTGAGATCTCTTTCGTATTTTGCAAACGCCTTCTCAAAACTCCCACTTTGGTGGCGTATATCTGACGGATCTGTTCTATAGAAAACTGGGATAACAACCTGACCGTGATCTTCCCTCCATTGAATAATCTTGACGAGTTCCTCCAAGCACCACTTTGAGGTCGCGTAGTTTTCTGAAAAAACCACGATGGACATCAGCGAGCTCTCGATGGCTTTCTCGAGTGCCGGCCAGACTTCGTCTCCTCTCTGGAGAAGACAATCCATGTATGCCCGGATTGTCTTGTTTTCCAGAGCGCTAAACAGATGGACAGTGAATGTTTCGCGGGTGTCCTCACCTCTGAAGCTGATGAATACATCGTATGTTGTTGTACAAGAAGACGACATATATTATCGTAATGCACCTCTAATTAACTACTACTCAGATGATTGCAGACCTGCATCGCCTTTTAGATCTCTTTCTACTAGGACAAAATCTTTTGATCTCACGGCAGGTCAACCATTGCTAAGGTTATTATTAAAATTTAAAAACGAATATGGTACGTTTACATTAAAATCAGTCATTAAAATCAATCATTATATATTTTTGTATA
>NC_029793.2:8470880-8487768 GCF_000816755.2 Arachis ipaensis | reverse complement strand
ATATATATAAAATTTTTTTATGTAAATTAAGTCCATTCCTCATCTATTGCTTGTAATTTTCAAGTCATCATCTAGTGACACTAGAAGAAGGAAACAAGACAATTATCTATAACCAAGACGATTTAAACGTTAGGGACACAAATAGAATTTACCCCAAACGTTGAAGACAAAAACGATACTTTATTCTTTATTTAATTTTCAGTCTTGGTTGTAGGTAATTGTCTTATTTCCTTCTTCTAGTGTCATTAGATGATGACTTGAAAATTACAAGCAATAGATGAGGAATGGACTTAATTTACATAAAAAAAATTTTATATATTTTTTTATATTTTTATGTAAAAATAATTTTTTTATTAATTATCTTTAAAAGTAAAGTATCGTTTTTGTCCTCAACGTTTGGGGTAAATCCTATTTGTGTCTCTAACGTTTAAATCATCCTATTTGTATCTCTAACATTTGTAAGAGTGATTCAATGTTATCCTGCCGTCAATTACACATTATGAGCACTTTAGTTTGAGTTTTAAAAATCTCTTCTTGAGGTTAGAATACAAATTGATGAGTTTGGAAAACTCTAAACTAAATTGATGATGATCAAACATTATTAACAGCAAAATTATTAATCTAATCATGTGTTAATTAAGTTAATTTTGCTGTGCAGGATTTTATTGGGCCGGAAAATAAAATGTTGCAAGCCCAAATTAAAAATCAGCCCACAGGGAGTAGCTAGAGTGGCGAAGTGATGGTTGAAGGCAGAGATTGAAGCAGATGAAGTCATCATCATCATGAAGCATTAAGGGCCAGAATTTCATCTTGGAGAGCAAGCCAAGGATGAAGAGCTCGGATTGATGAAGGGTGATGATCAAGAAAGGACTAGAGGTAATTGCATGTTGGTTAATGCATGGTTATCTCTTCTCTCTGTGTGTGGCTCCAAGTCATAAACATGTCTCATGGCAGACCACATAGATCAGGTAGTCTTTCATAACCCTAACACTGAAGATCTCCATCTTATGATAGACCACCTTTCTGAAAAAATAAGATGTTTTCTGCTGGAAAATCAAGAACTTGAACAGCAAATTACCATTCTTAAGGCCGGAAACAGTTTTCTAAAAGAAAAAGTGAGAGAGGCCGAAACTGCTTGTGATCTTGTTGAAGAAAATAAGCAGTTAAGAGCCCAAGTTAGGAGCTGTGAAAGTAACCATTATGTTCTTGCATATGTGGACTGTTTTAAACAAAATGAAGAGTTGCTTAAAAAGGTTAAAAGACTTGAGGAAGACTTGGCCAAATTTACACAAAGTTCTGAAAGTTTAAATCACATCTTGGCTAGTCAAAAACCTCTTTATGATAAGGCTGGGTTGGGGTTTCATAAATCTGAAAATTCATTTTTTTGAAAATATTGCTTCATCTTCTAATGACACAAGATTCCAAGATCCCACCTACTTTAACAAAAAGGCAACTCCAAGGTTTTGTAGACTATGCAATCGGAATGGACACTTTCCCATTCAATGCTTTTTCGGTGAAAGAATGGTTGGTGACAAAGTTTATAAAGTTTATAAAAGTTTATATGACCGGAAAGGCAACCTTCTTCATAAAGCTTGATGACTATGATGGAGGACTTGTCACCTTTGGTGATGATGCAAAAGGAAAAATTGTGGCTGTTGGGAAAGTTGGTAAAAACTTTTCTTCTTGTATAAATGATGTTCTCCTTGTACATGGCTTGAAACATAATTTGCTTAGTGTTAGTCAACTTTGTGATTTGGGTTTTGAAGTTATCTTTAAGAAATCTGTTTGTTTAGTTGTGTGTGAAAAAACTGGAAATGTTCTTCTTGAAGCTAAAAGATGCAACAATGTGTATGGATTAACTCTTGAGGATTTAAAGGAACAAAATGTAACATGTTTCACATCTTTTGAATCTGAAAAATGGCTTTGGCATAGAAAGTTGGGACATGCTAGCATGTATCAAATTTCTAAGCTAGTCAAAAGAAATTTGGTTAGAGGAATCCCAAACATCAAGTTTGATAAGGATCTCACTTGTGACGCTTGTCAATTAGGCAAACAAGTGAAATCCTCTTTTAAATCAAAAGATAGAATCTCAACCAAAAGGCCATTGGAAATATTACATATTGATCTTTTTGGTCCTACTAGAACTCAAAGTTTAGGAGGTAAACATTATGGTCTTGTGGTGGTAGATGATTACTCTAGATTTAACAGCTGAAGCAGAATACATTTCCGCATCTGCATGTTGCACTCAATTAATTTGGTTAAAAACACCTATTGATATTCAATTTGTAAAATCTGAAGACCAAATTGCTGATATTTTTACAAAACCTCTCTGTGAAGACAGATTCTGTATCTTGAGAAAAAGTTTGGGAATGTTTGATTTAAGTTTTATTGAAAATCTGTGAATTTGTGACTCTGTTCAGTTGTTGCTCGTAGGTTTGGACGAGATAAAAATCATGGCATGATGGAAGAGCTGTGGTCAAGGGGGAGGCAGCGCAGAATTCAAAATTTTATGGGCCCCACCAAAATTTCTTGACCCCACCTTAACAGTTATGGTAGTTATCTTTCTACAAATAAGAATCTTCCTCTTGTGTCATCAAATCTCCTTGGAAGTGGTTATTGTCAAATCAAATCCCTATATCCATCTAATCCCTTGATTTAAGGCAACAACTTTTCAGTTTTGGATTTCAAAAGTTAAAAGGGAAATCATTTTTTTGGATAATAACCACCCATTATGGTCATTAACCGTCCACTAATGGTCATTACTCTCCATATTCTCTTTCCAAACCCCATTAAATGCGTTCACCCACCTTGTCTCTCTCCCTCTCTCAATTCGGTTATCACCACCACCCTTTCATATTCCATTCCCTATTACCATGAAAAAGAAAACCGCGCCAAGAAAGAGTGAAAGAATTCTTCTTTCTCAAAAACCATCAACACCCCAAACACACACTCATATCCACATACATTCTACTTCCTCATCCTCTCCCTCACCTCCAACCAAACAAACCGAAGCCATGAGAAGAAAGGTAGTGGCCCAAAAGAGTTCCGGAAGAGGACGAAATAGGAAGAACAAGGACCCCCAAGAGGAAGAAGAGCAAGAATCTTATACTTCTCCCATTCCATCTATGTGGGATTCTGTTAGAAGCACCAGAAAGGCTAACCTGCCTTATGGTATGTTTCTAACTAGAATATTTGAGTACTTTAAAGTTGATTTGTTGAATGAGGCTGTAGAAAACAAGGTGTCTTCAATTAGAGGAGCAGGAGCAACTAAGGAAACCAAAGGGCGACAAACTGCTGCATCGGATAGTGACCAGGAAGGCAGACCAGAATCTTCCAAAACAATCAAGTCCATCAAACAGATTTTGGGAGAATTTTCGAACATGGCAGATTTGATGTATCGGTCAGCCAAAGAAACCCGTAAGCAAGCCTTTGACAATGAGAAAGCTTGGAAAAATTGCAAAGACAGGGTCAATCTGATGACGGAACATTTTAAAGAAGATTTGGGAGATGCTGAAGAACAACTTAATTTTTCTGATGATTAGTGACTGTTTCTTTACTCTGTTTGATATTGGCTCCACTAGGCTCAATCTGTTTTTTGTATGAGCATGACTTGATACTCACTGCTCTAGGATACTCTCTAGGATATTGTGATATACTCTTGCTACTTTGCTTTGAATATTTTGCTATGTTTGATTCTGTTTTGTGCAGGTGCCCCCATGATGACAAAAAGAGGAAGAAATTTAGGTTCCATAATTGAAATTGGAACGAAACAGGGGCTGGAAAAACAGGGGAACAAGGGTTGAAATTTTCAAAATTGAAAATTTATGATCACCCTTGTTCAAAGAATGCATGCGTTATTGCATTCACTATATTGCTTGAACTACATTTAGTTTATGATGATGTTTGATTTTGATGCTTGGCTGTTGATTCATCATTGATAAATTTGTTGGATTGAAAACTTATTTTTGGCAGTTCCTTTAAATTGTGCATTGTATTAAAACTGCCTTGTTTTGATCATGTGTACTTCAAATATTTTTCACATCATTTTGTTTTGCTCTGATATACTAACAAGAAATGTTTGGAAAATATTTGGATAAATTTTTGTTTGTATGAAAAGTTTGAGCAGTAAATCAGTTTATGATATCAAATAAGTTTTTTGATTATCAATTAAAACTGCTCATAAATCAAGCATTTAGCATCATAAAATATGCTAAATAACATTACTACTTGAAGCTTGATTTAAAAATGTTACAGGTTGAGTGCTTCCCTTGGTAACATAAGCATAAATCAAGGGGGAGCATTGTGACATTTTGAAAGGGGGAAAAATTCAAATCAAAGGGAGTATTCTTTACTCATTCTCTAAATTTTTTCCCATTTCAATTTTGATAATGTTTGTCATCAAGGGGGAGATTGATGAGTTTGGAAAACTCTAAACTAAATTGATGATGATCAAACATTATTAACAGCAAAATTATTAATCTAATCATGTGTTAATTAAGTTAATTTTACGTGCCAAGTGACGAGACAAAACAAAAAGTCTCGTGGCAAGTGACGAGCAAAAACAAAAAGTCTCGTGTCCAGAGACGAGCTAAAACAGAAAAGCCTTCCTCTGTATTCAGCAAGTGTCAGCAACATAAAAAGAGGGCTAAGATTCAACCCCCCCTTCTCTTAGCCACTGAAACCATCACAAATGTCTGGGATAGAATCGATGAGCACTTTAGTTCGTCCTATTTGAGTTTTAATTCCTACAACATTTACATAATTCACTTTTTTAGGGACATAATTGAATCTAAACACAAATAGTGGGTATAATATTAAAATCGAACACATCCAAGTGAGACCTAATTGAGAATGAATACATTCAAGTGAGAATAATTGAAAAATATAATCTGATTTGTTAGTATAATTGATAGTAGGATAACATTAAATCACTTTTATAAACATTAAGGATACAAATAGGACGATTTAAACATTAGAAACACAAATAGGACTTACCCCAAACATTAAGGACAAAAACGATACTTTACTCTTAAATAAATAAGACCAAGAACACTTTTAAACTTTGGGAATATAATGGCCGGCTAACAATTAATTAAAAAATGAAAAAAAATGTAATTAAAAGACTAAAAAAAATGAAAGCAGTTGAATGAATTATGGAGCAAAGCACATGACAAGTGCATAACAATGATGTTTGTCCCTGGTCCAGTGTTGAAATACTTTGGTTTTCCCATCTATATATTTATATTTATTTATTATATATTATAAAAATGGTAAAGTATATTTTTTGTCTTTGAAATTTGGCAAAAATTTTAAAATTACCCTTAAATTTTATTTTGTTTCAATTTTGTCCCAAAAATTTTCGATTTGCATTAACTATACTCCTGGCCGCTAATTTTTCAAAAAATTTAGCACCAATTTAACAAGCTGCAATTTCATAAGAACAACCTTCAAAATAAGTAAATCAAGCATAATTTCATACATTTTTGTTGGATTAGTGTTAAATTCTTTGAAAATTTAGCTATTGGGAATATATTCGATGCAAATAAAAAAAATTTGGGACAAAATTAAAACAAAATAAAATTTAGAAANAATGGCCAAATAAATATTTTGTCCATTTTTTTTTATAAATTAGCCTTTAAATTTAACATTAATTTACATATTATCAAATCCATCCATAAACAATATAGAAATTTAAATTTATACTATAGGAAAGTTTTCAAATACTCCAGTCACCTTTACTGGTTCTTCGATGATCCAGGGTGCAGTACCGTTGAGATATATAATTGAAAATGTTGAGGGTGCAGATTTATTATAATTATTATGGTGTAGAATCATAGAAGAAGGGTGCAAGCTGTTCCCAAAACCTATTGAAAACGTCACATGAAAAGCTACAGGAGTTTATTGACATTGAGGGCAGATGTGGTGTGTTGTGAAATTATTGAGTCGCAGCTATTAACTCAGCGCGCTAGTGGAGCCGTAGCATGGAGTTGGTTTTTTTGTGGACTAAAAGGCATGGGCCTTTGATTATTTTTGTCAGATATGAGGAGTCAGATATGAGGACAACAGAACACAACCTACCACCACCCAAAGCACCCGTTGCTGGTTTTGTGAAAATCTACTACCGGGTAAGCCACCGCACGAACGCTGTGCCTGACCTTCGGACTCTAACAACCTACCGCGACGAGCTTCGATCGCCTTCGGCCACTCACGAGCTCGACTGCCATACGACGCATCCCCACGTCATAAGTAAGCAATCTGTAGGACCCCACAACGGTTGCATGCGACAAGGACGGCCGACCTCATACCAGCGACACAGCTTCAGGAAAACCGTGTTAGATAAGCCACAGAGACAACAGAGAGGAATTGGGGTTCAGGCCAGCCTCCAACACTGCACGGGTGGCTACTCACCGTCACAATGAGCACTTGGGTTTTTCAAAATGACAGCGTTATGAATTTCTTTGCAAAATATCTATTAACCTGGCCCCACCAACCCTCCGTTCTTCATTTCTATAACGGGCTACACTTCCTGCATCACCAACCCATCATTATTCCAACAATACTAACAGGGACACAAAGGCCCGCACTAAACAAAACTTCTACAATAATACACAACCACAGATTGCTACAACTTCCCTCTTGTTAGGCCCATTACCCCCTGACCAAAAACAAATTCTAATAGAGCCCAACGGTGCTAGCATGTAAACCAGCTGACTTAGATGCAGCTTGGCTTGATTTTAACTTCACGCTGATCGCACGTTAATGCCCCTGTGGTCACTTTTCACTTTTTTCTTGGGACATTAACGATATTACACATGATGCTACACGACAAACCTTAGACCGGCTACCTTACCGTACCTGGATCATCAAAGAACCAGTAAAGGTGACTGGAGCATTTGAAAACTTTCCTATACTATATTAGTATAGCTAAGTTAGCTCAGGCAGCGACTCACGAGAGAGGGAGACATGGAATGATGGAAACATCTTGTTATTTTTCTCTCTTAGCAACTCGACTCACCAAAAGTTTACGTGGGAATAGCATTCCAAAAACATGATTCCCTTGCATTAAGGACATCCAGCAACCATACATAAATGTAACTAAATAACAAAGGAAAGAGTAGTATTAAGAATAGCACTGCCAAGAAGATGAGACGGCCACTGTTACAATTAAATTAAGGAAAGAATGGAAGGTCAAACATATATATATATATATATATGTCACCTATTCAATTAATACATATAACATTTCGCTCTCTATTGTTACCTGTTCATACCCTGACCCAACGATTAAGGCCCAGGATCCAAGTAAAAAGGTCCAACCCAAAGGGTTGACCTCACCTTTCACCAGATCAGCCACTATAGAGTCGGTACTCGTCACGACTTGCTCTAAAGAAGTCGGGAACGAGGGTTAGTTGGCAGATAAACACTCATTTGAATGAGTAACTGCCCCTAGAATCTCTCTAACCACTTCCACGAGCCATATCTTAACTTTTCTAAGATAAAGGGACGGTTAACACCCTAGAAAAGTGGCACTACTCCAACGGTGGTTATTGGTTCACCACTATAAATACACTGACACTCCTCAGGTATCTCCAAGTTCCAATACATTCTAAACCTGCTTAACCCCTTGCTGACTTAGGCATCGGAGTGTCTTTGCAGGTACCACCCCCCATTCTTTCACATACACAAGTCGGACGGAGGGCACCGAGTTGCAGACCCACTTGAAAGTCTCCTCCTTCACATGATTGGGCCAACCAACACCGTCCAGCCCATTAATCTCCGGTTACCCATCGTAACATTGGCGCCGTTACCGGGGACCCGAGAGATCAACCAGTGATGGTGGACAGATCCCCTGAGGAGGGTCATGTGGAAACAGATTCTGAACAAGAGAATCTGGATACCGGAAATAATGACGCGGACCTAACCCTCCATCAGGAAACCAACGATCAACACAAAGAAGGAACCTCCGGAGTCAAATCCCCGAAGGTGAATTCCTCAGAAGGCCGTGAGTCAGAGAAGGACGGACAGTCCCACGCAACTGAGCTTATGAGATTAGTCCATGTCCACCAAAGTCGTTTGAAACAACTAGAACAGGAACGGGAGCGACAAAGGGAGATAGAAAAGCACCTAAGAGAGGAGATGGATCGACGAAAAGAATTAGAGGAAAAACTCTTAAAGTTATAATCCTCCCTCAAAGGTCGGAACTCCCGTGACGGTAGAGAAGAGTCGCCCCTAGGGGGAAAGATCCTTTTAGTGAGGACATAATGAGGACAAAAGTTCCGAGAAATTTTAGAAGCCCCGATATGGACCTCTATGACAGAACCACTGATCCAAAGCATCATTTGAGCAATTTTAAAAGTCGGATGTATCTGGCTGACGCTTCTGATGTTACGCGATGCAAAGCTTTTCCGACAACCTTGTCGAAAGCCGCGATGAAGTGGTTCGACAGCCTCCCCCCGAGGTCGGTTACCAGTTTTGAAGACCTCTCAAGGAAGTTCTTGATGAGGTTTTCTATCCAGAAAGACAAAGTAAAACATGCACCAAGCCTCCTGGGAATAAAACAGGAGGTCGGAGAATCCTTACGAGCCTATATGGAAAGGTTCAACAAAGCATGTTTAGAGATTCAAGACCTGCCCACCGAGGCAGTCATAATGGGGTTAGTCAATGGGCTCAGAGAAGGTCCCTTCTCACAGTCCATATCCAAAAGACACCCCATCTCCCTAAGTGATGTACAGGAAAGAGCTGAAAAGTACATCAACATGGAGGAAAATGCTAAGTTGAGAGACCTGAGCTGGCGACCTGGGCACCCTCCCTCAACGAAAGAGAGAGAGAGGGAAACCAAGAAGAAGGAAGAACTCGGTCTCGATAGACCAAGAAAATATCACTCTTATACTCCTCTGAAAGTTTCTATAGTGGATGTATACAGAGAGATTTGTAACACCGAAAGGCTGCCACCCCCCAGACCCATTAAAAATAAAAAAGGGAGGAGCCGCAGCGACTACTGTGAGTACCATAAAATA
Source organism: Arachis ipaensis (assembly GCF_000816755.2). NCBI lineage: Eukaryota > Viridiplantae > Streptophyta > Magnoliopsida > Fabales > Fabaceae > Arachis > Arachis ipaensis. Next base: position 8,478,751 of record NC_029793.2, on the reverse strand, counting down.
TATGGTCACTCCACAAATGACTGTTACGACCTCAAAATGTGATAGAAAAGCTGGCTAGAGAAGGTCGGCTTGAGAGATATCTCATAGAAAGGTCGGACAGCCATGGGAAGAGAAAGCGAGATGATGTGGATAGAAGAGACCCACCACCACAGACCCCGGAGAGACATATCCATATGATCTCAGGAGGGTTCGCGGGAGGTGGACTCACCAAATCCTCTCGCAAAAGGCATCTCAAGAGAGTCTACCAGGTCGGAGGAGAGTCATCCGACCTCCCCACCATTTCATTCACAAAAGAAGATGGGCAAGGAATAATCCCTGGACACGATGATCCAGTGGTAATAACTATGATCCTAGCAAATGCTCATCTCCACAGAACCCTAGTAGACCAAGGAAGCTCAGCGGACATTCTTTTCAAGCCCGCTTTCGACAAACTAGGGTTGGATGAAAAAGAGTTAAGAGCCTACCCCGACACCTTATACGGACTAGGCGACACGCCAATAAAGCCACTAGAATTTTTGCCCCTCCACACCACTTTTGGAAAAGGGGAAAAATCAAAAAATCTGAGCATAGACTTCATAGTCATCGATGTAGGGTCAGCATATAATGCTTTAATTGGCAGAGCTACCCTTAATCGACTCGGAGCGGTGGTATCCACTCCTCACCTTTGTATGAAATTTTCGACCTCAGCGGGGATAGCAACGGTAAGGGGAGATCAGAAATTGGCAAGGAAATGCTACAATGAAAGCCTAAACCTGAGAGGAAAAGGCAGAAAGGTTCACACAGTAGAGCTCGGAGGCGCAAGGGCTAGAGAGAAGCTGCGTCCACAACCGGGAGGAAAAACCGAGGAGATACAGGTCGGCGAAGAGGAGAAAAAAAATACTCACATAGGGGCCAGCCTAGGGAAAACCCTAAAACAAGGGTTGACTAAGCTCCTAAGAGATAACTCCGATCTCTTTGCCTGGAAGGCCTCTGACATGCCTGGGATAGAGCCCGAGCTCATGTCCCATAAGCTCTCGGTTTACCCGGGGTCCCGACCTGTACAACAACGAAGACGCAAGCTCGGCCCCGAACGAGCCCTAATAGTAGAAGAGCAAGTACAAGCGCTCCTAGAAGCCGGTTTCATCAGAGAAGTCAAGTACCCAACATGGCTAGCCAATGTAGTGCTAGTCAAAAAACAAAATGGCAAATGGAGAATGTGTGTCGACTATACCGACTTAAATAAGGCATGTCCCAAGGACCCTTATCCACTGCCAAGTATTGACTCCCTAGTAGACTCCAGCTCGGGGTATCAATACTTGTCGTTCATGGACGCCTACTCGGGGTATAACCAAATCCCGATGTATGAGCCAGACCAGGAGAAAACATTATTCATCACGCCCAGAGCTAATTTTTGCTACGTGGTCATGCCATTTGGATTGAAAAATGCAGGAGCCACATACCAGAGGCTGATGAATAGGGTGTTTGCCTCTCACCTTGGGAACCTAATGGAAGTATACGTCGACGACATGCTGGTAAAGACCAAGAAAGAAGTCAACCTCTTGGCAGACCTCTCACAAGTCTTCGACACCATAAGGTTACACGGGATGAGACTAAATCCCGCAAAGTGTGCCTTCGCGGTAGAGGCAGGAAAATTTCTAGGGTTTATGCTAACACAAAGAGGGATTGAAGCTAATCTCGACAAGTGTAGAGCTATCCTGGAGATGAAAAGCCCGACTTGTTTAAGAGAGGTCCAGCAGCTGAATGGCCGACTTGCAGCCCTCTCCAGATTCTTGGCAGGATCAGCACTAAAATCCCTTCCACTGTTCTCCTTATTGAGAAAGGGATGTCAATTCGAATGGACTCCTGAATGCGAGGAGGCGTTCCAGGAGTTCAAAAGATTCTTGAGCCAACCTCCTATTCTGACCTGACCTACAGCTGGGGAAGACCTCGTCCTATACTTATATGTAGCAGACAAGGCCGTCTCGTCGGCCCTGATAAGAGAAGACGAGGTCGGACAGCACCCAGTATATTTCATCAGTAAAGTTCTACAAGGCCCTGAGCTAAGATACCACAAACTAGAGAAGTTTGCCTACTCCTTAGTGGTAGCCTCACGAAGGCTACGACCTTACTTTCAAGCTCACACAATAAGAGTCCGCACGAACCAACCCATGAAGAAAATCCTCCAAAAGACGGATGTTGCAGGGAGAATGGTTCAATGGGCAATAGAGCTCTCCGAGTTCGACTTGAAGTATGATACTCGGACGGCGATTAAAGCCCAGTGCCTCACCGACTTCATCGCAGAATACACAGGAGATCAAGAGGAAAAACTAACTACATGGAAACTCTACGTAGATGGATCCTCAAACAAAACAGGAAGTGGTGCAGGCATAATATTGGTGGATGAAAGAGGAACCCAGATAGAAGTTTCCCTCAAATTTGAATTCCCAGCTTCAAATAATCAGGCAGAATATGAAGCCTTGATTGCTGGATTGAAGCTGACGGAAGAAGTCGGTGCTACAAAAGTGATGATATACAGCGACTCGCAAGTGGTGACCTCCCAGATAAGTGGAGAGTATCAGGCAAAGGACCCAAATATGAAAAGGTACTTGGAAAAAACTCTGGAACATCTTGGGCACTTTGCAGAAACTGAGGTCAAACACATAACTCGGGATCTAAATAGCAGAGCAGACGCCCTATCCAAGTTAGCAAGTACCAAGCCAGGAGGGAATAACAGAAGCCTGATCCAGGAAACTCTCCAGAAACCCTCCGTAGTAAAAGAAAAAGACAAACAAGAGGTCCTTGAGGTAGTCGGATTAAGCCTCGGATGGATGAACCCCTTGGTCGAATACATGAAATTCGACATCCTCCCGAAAGAGGAAAGAGGGGCTAAGAAAATCCGGAGGGAAGCACAACACTACACCTTGGTGAAAAATATTCTCTACAGGAGGGGGATATCAACACCATTGTTAAAGTGCGTACCGACCTCAAAAACCACCGAGGTGTTAGAAGAAGTCCATAGTGGGATCTGTGGAAATCATCTCGGAGCAAGGTCGTTAGCCAGGAAAGTGATCCGAGCTGGATTCTACTGGCCGACCTTGCAGAAAGATGCGACCAAATTTGTGAAAAAGTGCCAACCGTGCCAGATGCATGCAAATTTTCACGTGGCTCCCCCGGAGGAGCTCATCAGCATCACTTCTCCATGGCCCTTTGCGAAATGGGGAATTGATTTGTTAGGTCCTTTTCCCCAGGCGCCAGGACAAGTCAAATACCTGATAGTGGGAATAGATTACTTCACAAAGTGGATAGAAGCAGAACCATTAGCCACCATCACCGCACAAATAAGTCGGAGGTTCCTCTACAAAAATATCATCACAAGGTATGGGATACCTCATTCCATTACTACAGATAATGGAACCCATTCACCGACTCTACCTTTAGAAGCCTAGTAGCCAGTATGAAAATTAAGCACCAGTTCACCTCGGTGGAACACCCACAAGCCAATGGGCAAGCCGAGGCAGCTAACAAAGTCATACTGGCAGGGCTAAAGAAAAGGCTACAAGATGCAAAAGGAGCCTGGGCTGAAGAGCTCCCACAAGTACTATGGGCCTACAGGACGACCCCCCAATCCGCCATTGGAGAAACACCCTTCCGACTAGTTAATGGGGTAGAAGCCATGATCCCAATAGAAGTCAACGAGCAAAGCCCAAGAGTGATTCTCCATGACGAGATCGGAAATATACAGGGGCACAAAGAGGAGCTCGACTTGCTCCCCGAGGTCCGAGAAGAAGCCCAGATAAGAGAAGCAGCGTTGAAGCAAAGGATGGCTACGAGATACAACAAAAAAGTCATTCGAAGAGCATTTGCCCCGAACGACTTCGTATTGATCAGAAACGACATTGGAGTCAACAAATCAGGGGAAGGAAAACTCGCTGCAAATTGGAAGGGACCATACAAGGTCAATGAAGTCTTAGGAAAAGGTTATTATAAAGTAACCAACCTGAACGGAACCGAGTTACCGAGGTCATGGCATGCTTGTAATATGAAAAGGTACTACAGTTAAAAGCGAACTCTACTCCCTGATGTACTCTTTTCCCAACTTCATGATTTTTCCCCCAAAATCAAAGGGTTTTTTCTGAAGAAGGGTTTTTAACGAGGCATCATAGTAGAGGCTAAGGGAAATAGGTTGTCAAAGACCCTTAGTAGCAATAAGGTACCTCCCCGATTAATAAAGATCTTTTTTATCTTACAAACATCTCTTATAAATTCCTTCTTTGTTTTCTCTTCCAACGAAACGCGCCGACTTAAGCTCGACAAAACGTGAAAATCCCATGAACCGACCTAGATGGTCGTCAGGATAAAACGACGAGGTACAAGTCGGTGTAAAGAGGTTATAGAAGTTGATCATAATAAACTCGGAAACATCCCGACTCATAAGCTGGAACGGAAAACCGAGTAACACAAAAATGAATCACGAAAGTAGCCTAAGTCATAAAAGCTCAATGAAACGAAATTGAGTACTAGGAATAACAAAAGAGAGATAGGAAAAAATCCAAGAAAGGACTAAAAGGCTGTCCTAAAGATCCTTAGAACAAAAAGGTTCAGAAAGGCAGACAAGCCAAAGAAAAGGTTTTTTCAGAAAAGATCAAGAGAAATTCGAAAAAATCGCAATCAGAAAAGCATGCACGCATAAGGTAACTTAAACCCTTATCCAAAAAAGGGGTACTTATTTTTTAACTTAAAAAGGGTATTATAAAGTGTTTTGTTTACGGCCTTAAAAGGCTAAAAAATTGTTCAAACACTACCAAAAATAAATAAAGAGTTTAAAAAAGAGGGGACCCACAGGCCGAGCCCCCAAATAGCCAACAAATTACTTTTTTGCAAGAGGAGTAGACAGATCACCACCACCAGAGACAGGAGGAGCGCCACCAGGACCGGGAAGAGAGGCATCCATAGGAGACGAAGAGGAAGTCGGAGGAACTGTAGAAGAACTCGGAGCGTCCTTAGGGCGAGGAGGGGACTCTATAATTCTCTGTCCCCGAGTCTTTAATTCTGACTCGGAAATAATCTCGGGGACAGGGGGATCCACAATGGCACCATCAATGACAACTTTATCAGGATCTAAAGGGGAAAGGTCCAGGCCAGGAGCAATGACTCCGACCTGCTCCCTAAAGATCCTCCAAGCCTCCTCAGCCCCATCAGCAATAGAGTCCTCCAACTTGGTATAGGCCCTCTGAGAATTCAGCAGCTCATTTTTCACAGACACAAGATCGTTAAATAAACTTTGGTAGCTATCCTGTGCTGTCTTCCTCAAGCCCACCTCCATGTTGCATTGGGCTTGCAATTTCCTCTCCTTCTCCCGGAGGCTATCCCTCTCCTCCTTCAACTTGGCGACTTCCTCCTTCAACTCCCTCTCCTGCTCTTGATATAAAAGAAGCCTTCCTTCCAGCTCCTCGACCCTCGAGGTCATCCCTAAAGAGCTGAGAGGAGCCTTCTCAAAAATATCTAAGAGTTTGCCACAAACCCCCGCCGCCTTGAGGCTCTCCTCAACCAGAGTGGTAAGGTGGCGCCGAACAGAAACATCATCCATGCTTATACGAGCATGGGGATAGATGTTCTTTCAGACGAATGCAAGAGCATCCGCCTTAACCTCACCAGAAGAGCCAGACTCTAAAGTCTTGCGCTTCTTCTTCTCTGGCTCAGAAGAAGATCGGGTGGAGGGGGGCGGCTGAGAGAAAGCTGAAGAAGAAATCACAATGGGCTGAGAGGGAGTCCCAACGTTCCGAGGAGGAGGAGGAGAGATAAACGCCCTGGCGCCACCAGTTTTGGCGCGAGACCTTGCTTTGGCCTCCTGAACTCTCTGGTAAGATTCCTGAGCGTTTGTCTTCGCCATCTCTGAAAAGACAATAACTAATATATTAGATAAGTCGGAAAGGTCAGTCAGACAAGTCGGAAATCTAACAAACAAATAAAAGCTACCTAGCTGTGCCTGGACAAAGGTCGGAGACCCCTGGAGAAACTTTTTTGTGTCCAAGTATGGGGCCCTCCCCCACACTTCTCGGAGGAACCCCATAATGGCTGCTTCTACCTCATCCAGGTCATCCAGACCATATTTCTCGCAGGGAGAGGCCTCCAGCCATACAAAGGAAAGCGGAGAGAAGAATTATCATCCAGAAAAAAGGGGTGGTGACCCTCTACAGCTTGAACTTTGAAAAAATAATTTTTAAAGTCATGGAAGGATTCGTCAAAAAGGGTAAAAACTCTCCGACCCTGTATGGCTCGGAAAGACACCCACTGTTGCTTATTGTTTAGCCCACTGAAGGGTTTGGTCATATGGAAGAGATAGAAAAAAATATTCAAAGAAGTCGGGAACTCCAAAGCCTGGCTAATAAATTGATAAATTTTCAAAAAAACCCAAGAGTTGGGGTGAAGCTGGGTAGAAGCAACTCGACAGTGATGCAAAACAGACATCTCAAAGTCTGAAAAAGGAAGAAAAACACCCAAACGGGTGATCATACACTCATACATAAAGAAAAAAATGAGGGGCCGCCTCATTGGCCCTCCCGAAGCAGACCCGGTCTTCTGGACCCGGGACTACCAATTCATACTTCGGCTCATCTTCCTCAGAAGTACAAATTCTGTGGTGAGTACAAAGATGGGTAATAAACTCAGTATCGACCGAGGGTTCCTCCCCTAGGACCGTGACATCAACCCACTGAGAAAGAACGTCTACGGAAGCCATTTCTTTTTCTTAAAAGGATGACAAAAACCTACAAGGGAAAAAGAAAAGGAAAATCAAAAACACGGTCTCTAAAGGGAGGGAATACGGAACCAAAGTCTACAAACCAACCTATCTACAAAATAAAGACATGTAAATAGAAAGGCATGTTACAGAAAGAACTAACCTTTATCTGAAAATAAGGGTTGGAGGAAGCAAAAGCCTTCGAAAACACAAGGGTGCAGCACGAACAAATGAGGAAGAAGTTTAAAAATCGCAGAAACAAAACAACGAAAGAGAGGGAAAGCATTTATAAACATGTTAGGGGCACTATGGTAAAAACGGGGCAGTCATTAATGAAAATGCACCGTTACCAAGACCATCAATCCCTACGCACATCCCTAACGGACACGACACTTGATTAGACGTAACTGTCAGAACCAAAAGGTCACGAAAAGTCACGTCAGTTTCAGAACATCACGTCGGTCCTCCAACAAGTCGGTTACAACCCCGAGTAGTATACTCGAACCCAAATCTTAAAGAGAAATTGGGCTCGAGTAGGGGCACTGTTCATACCCTGGCCCAACGATTAAGGCCCAGGATCCAAGTAAAAAGGCCCAACCCGAAGGGTTGACCTCACCTTTCACCAGATCAGCCACTATAGAGTCGGTACTCGTCACGACTTGCTCTAAAGAAGTCGGGAACGAGGGTTAGTTGGCAGATAAGTACTCATTTGAATGAGTAACTGCCCCTAGAATCTCTCTAACCACTTTCACGAGCCATATCTTAACTTTCCTAATATAAAGGGACGGTTAACACCCTAGAAAAGTGGCACTACTCCAACGGTGGTTATTGGTTCACCACTATAAATACACTGACACTCCTCAGGTATCTCCAAGTTCCAATACATTCTAAACCTACTTAACCCTTGCTGACTTAGGCATCGGAGTGTCTTTGCAGGTACCACCCCCCCATTCTTTCACATACACAAGTCAGACGGAGGGCACCGAGTTGCAGACCCACTTGAAAGCTTCCTCCTTCACACGATTGGGCCAACCAACACCGTCCAACCCATTAATCTCCGGTTACCCATCGTAACATTACCTTTGTTAAAAGAATTTGTCAACAACGATATAATAGTGGTATCATTCAATTTTCTTTTTAATTTGATAAGAAC
>NC_029793.2:8469222-8470551 GCF_000816755.2 Arachis ipaensis | reverse complement strand
AATAATATAAATAATATAAATATTTGGCATATTTATGCATATTGCACATGGCTCTTATTACTACTATTATTTTGTTTATGAAAAAGTATAGAAAGATAATGAGTTTAGTGAACAATGTGAACAATAGAATTAAAAAAAAAATCAGATGATAATTAATTTAATTAATTTCTAATAATTTTAAATTTTGAATCTTAAAAAAATAAAAATTTACAAATGGTGCAGTTATGCATACGGTAACTTCCCTTTTTCGCATGTGATTTTTGTTCTGCAGAGCCTTCCTCTCGCCCATTCTCTTCCCATCTTTCCAGTCCGACGCCACCTAGAACACCAGCCGCCACCGTCTAGAACACCAGCTGACGCCACCCAGCTTACCACGAACATCCGAGCAAGCACCCCCTTCGCGAACATTGTGTCCCTCGCACAGCCCACCAACGCGCCGGCGTTATTCCTGTCATCTATCCTTCCCGTTATGCCGTTGTTGCTGCTGGCTCCTCATCGACACTTCCTTTCCTCCCACCGATTCGACTCCTCCTTCTCTTCCATCTCTGGCCGATGCGTGTTCGGGTTCGAAGCCCACGGAGCAGATTAGCAACCTCGCTTAGCCGAAGTTGTCATTGTGTGGCTGTTCCGTCGCCTGATCTCCTCCCCTATCTTCATGTGTCGGCGTCGACTCTCTCCAGCCACCCAACAAATGTGCTGGATGTTCAATTCACTAGGTATGTAGATTGTTATTTTAATTCTTAATTGGATGGATATTTTGTTTGATTCAATTTACGTATATATAATTAACAAATGATGGATGGTCATTTCACTAGGTAGTCGTATGATTATTTTAATAACTACATGGATGGTTGTTTGATGACGATCCTACGTCGGTGATGGGGAGGGAGCTACAGGGGTAGACGATGATGGTCGGTGAGAGAGCTTCTAACAACTGGAGAGGTGGAATGATTGATGAGGGTGCGGGTGACAGACGGTTTGGGAGAGAAAAAAGAGTTTGGGTGAATTCTTTTGGTAAATTAGAGTTTAGATGGTTATTTTTTTGAAATAACTGTTTGTATTTCTTTTTTTTCTTGTATTGGGCCAAATTCAAAATTCATGGTTCACATTGTTAAGATTTTTTATTGTCTACCTAATAAAATTGTTCATTTATTAATCTCTCGTACCAATTGCAGAAAACTCTTACAAATAAATTTAAATCTGACACAATATCTTCTCACTGAATTATCGTGATTATAAAGTTATTTCATAATTTTTTATTACATATTTAGTATTTTTATTCTCATTTATTTTTCTTCTAATTTTTTCTTTAATTTTTTACAAACTAAA
>NC_029793.2:8466995-8467532 GCF_000816755.2 Arachis ipaensis | reverse complement strand
ATATATTTTATATTTTATTATCCAAAATATGCATGGCAAAAATAATTTACGTTTTTTATACGAATTTATCTTTTAAAGCAAAGGTCAAATACTCAAAATTTATTAGTTTTTGTAACTTTTAATTTAAAGAGTAGATACCTACTCTGAGAAANGATAGAGTTAAAAATAAAATATATTTTATTATCCAAAATATGCATGGCAAAAATAATTTACGTTTTTTATACGAATTTATCTTTTAAAGCAAAGGTCAAATACTCAAAATTTATTAGTTTTTGTAACTTTTAATTTAAAGAGTAGATACCTAACTCGATCTCTGAGAAATTTTTTAAAGGACTAGAAGGTCCCAAACAAAAAAAAATTCTTTTCGGTTTTTAATATTTAACTTTGTGAGACTGATTAGTTCCTGTGTTAATATTTTTCTTCAAAACATACTTAAGTGATACATTAATAACTAATATATCCTTCATTTAATTTTTATAAGTAAAAATAATTTAAAAATTACTAATATTTCTTAATTTTACACAGCAAATTTAGCTA
>NC_029793.2:8438202-8465988 GCF_000816755.2 Arachis ipaensis | reverse complement strand
TTTATCGATAATATCTTTTAAAATTTTTTTTGTAACATCTGAATATCTCATAACTTCACAGAAAAGTAAACACCTCAGATAAATTCGGTTGAGCCCCTACTCTAAAAAGTCTCTGTATTAAAGCGCAATGGACCCGTTTTGAACGGTGGACTTAGTCATATTGATTGCACTCTTTCAAGTCAAAGGATGCAGGTGAATAATAAAGGAAAAAAGATTATCAAGTTCATATTAGGTGCTTTATATATATATAATTCAATCTAAGCCAAGTGATTAGGTTGGCCATGAACACACACATACTCTGCACTTGTTCTAATTATCTTCTGCACTAAACTTTCTAAACCAATTTGGATATGTCTTGCTCAACCAAGAAATATGATGTTTTTCTTAGCTTCAGAGGCGAGGACACACGCACAAACTTCACTAGCCATCTTTACACTGCTCTTGATCAAAAGTCAATCAGAACTTACATAGATTATCAACTCAACAGAGGAGAAGATGTTTGGCCACCACTCGCCAAAGCGATCGAGAACTCGCATGTATCGGTTGTGGTTTTCTCAGAGAACTATGCTTCTTCAAAATGGTGCTTGGAAGAACTTGTCAAGATTCTCCAATGCAGAAAGGATTTTGGCCAGGTTGTTATTCCAGTGTTCTATGAAACAGATCCATCACATATAAGAAAACAAAGTGGGAGTTATGGGAAGGCATTTGCAAAACATGAGCTTGATCTTTGGGTAGAGGGCAGATACAGTGATTCCAACAAACACAAAGTAGACAATTGGAAAGCTGCTCTCACTGAAGCTGCCAATATTTCTGGGTGGGACTCTCGGAACCACAAGTAAGTTACATAAATTCAAGTAAACATCTAAAATGGTACCAGAAATATTTTGGCGCTGACAAAATAGATCATATTAGAACTAAAGTCTCTATGGTCTTGAACATGTGTTTGACATTTAAGTTGTGGTTGGACCATTTTATCAAATATCCATAATCTTTCAGAGAAGACAGATATCCAGTATCCATATCAATGAAGAAATCTTTCTCAGTATTGGTTTTTGTAGTTCTCTTTAAAAAGAACATTTTGCCATGATGTGAATGTTTCACTTTTACATAAGTACCAAACACTATCTGTTGAAGTGTTAGAGGCTTAGAGCACACGCAACACTCACTTCATAACAGAGTTATAATATATTAAGAGAAATGCTTTGAAATGATAGATTTCTATTGATTAATGTATACTTCAGTCATGCAAAATTTAAATGCACATAAACTTAGATAAAAGGTAAGAAAGAAATGGTAAATGAACTCTTATTTCTTTGTTAATTATGAAGGGTAAAAAAAGCCAAATAAATTCATAGTTTCTGTACTTAGTTTTCATATTTGTGATGAATTTATTTAGTTTATACTTCCTTACATCTCTTTTCCCCATCATTTTTGCAAGGGACGATTCTCAACTGATTGCAAACGTGGTTAATGATGTACTGCAAAAGCGTTACTTGAGGCACCCTATTGAACTAAAAGGCCTTGTTGGAACTGAAGAAATCTGCAGAAATGTCGAATTGTTAATGAAAAGAGTTCGAATAATTGGAATTTGGGGCATGGGTGGAATAGGTAAGACAACCATTGCCAAAGTGTTGTTTGCCAAACTGTTTCCTCAGTATGACAATGTGTGCTTTGTGGTGAAAGAAATCTCAGTTGATAGGCTTCTGTTCGAGCTGTTAAAGGAAGAAACTTCCACATCTAACTTGGTAGGACTCGCATTCGACATGAAGAGGCTTAATAACAAAAAGGTCCTCATTGTGCTAGATGATGTGGATAGTCTTGATCAATTGGAACATTTGTGTAGAGATTTTCGAGATCTAAGTGAAGATAGTCGACTCATCATAACTACAAGAAATAGGCAATTGCTTGCTGGAAGAGTTGATTGGATATATAAGGTTGAGAAATGGAAAGCATCTGAATCTCTACAGCTTTTTAGCCTGGAAGCCTTCAAGGAAACTCATCCTCAAAGGGGTTATGAAGATCTCGCCGCAATGGCGGTTAAGTATGCTGGAGGCATTCCCTTAGCTTTGAAAGTTTTGGGTTCGTATCTTCGTTCGAAAAGTATCAAATTTTGGGAAAGTACTTTGAGAAAACTCAACAAGTATCCCAATGAGACGATTGTAAATTTGTTGAAGGTAAGCTATGATGGATTGGATGATCTAGAGAAGAAGATATTCTTGGACATTGCATTTTTTTTCAATGGAGAAGAGAAAGATCATGTCATAAGCATACTAGATGCATGTGGATTTGAAGCAAGTAGTGGAATAGATGTTCTTGAAGATAAAGCTTTGATAACCATTTCATATAACAACACAATAGAAATGCATGAACTGCTACAAAAAATGGGTTTTGACATAGTGCGTAGAGAATGTAGTGGAGACTTTGCAAGACGAAGTCGATTGAGGGATACTGAAGTTCGTGCTGTACTTAAAGATAATAAGGTAAGAAAATGTACACAACTTTTAGACATGCTTTCAGTTGGAAACTGTTGCTAATGTGATTCCATCACCTTTTTTTGCAGGGGACTGATGCAGTTGAAGGCATAATATTAGATTTATCTCTAATCAAAGATATTCATTTGAGTGTTGACACATTCAAAAAGATGAATAACATGAGATTTCTAAGATTCTATATCCCCTTGGGTCAGAGTCCTGGCCATGTGTACCTTCCAAGAGCTCTTAAGTCATTTTCCAATAAACTGAGGTACTTTGAGTGGAATGGATATCCTTTGGAGTCTCTTCCTTCAACTTTTCATGCTAAGTTGCTCGTTGAAATTCGCATGCCGCACAGTCGTGTCGAACAACTTTGGAGGGGAAAACAGGTAAGGATATATACATATACCTAAGCTCCTTTTTCTTATGTCTATTCAAATTTGAAGACTTACTTTCCACTATAATGTCTTGTTGTAGGAACTTGATAATTTAGAGGGCATTGACCTAAGTGATTGCAAACATTTGATAATGCTTCCGGATTTGTCGAAGGCGTCAAGACTTAAATGGGTGAATCTATCAGGTTGTGAGAGTTTGTGTGCTCTTCATTCATCTATTTTGTCCTCTGATACACTTGCCACTTTGATACTAGATAGGTGTACAAATCTGGGGACTGTGAAAGGTGAAAAGCATTTAAAATCTCTGAAGAATATTAGTGTCAGTGGGTGCTCAAGTCTCAAGGAATTTGCAGTGTCATCTGATTTAATTGAGAACTTGGATTTAAGCAACACAGAAATTGAGACGCTAGACACATCAATTGGGAATCTACCTAATCTTATATGGCTCAATTTAGAAGGTTTGAAGCTTAAGCAACTTCAAAAGGAGTTATGTTTCTTGACATCACTAAAGGAGTTAAAGCTTTCTTACAGTGGACTAGTAATTGACAAGCAGCAACTGCATGTGCTGTTTGATGGCTTGAGATCTCTACAGATACTCCATCTGAAGGATTGTGCTAATTTGTTTGAATTTCCCGACAACATTGGCACTTTATTGAAACTACAAGAGTTAAAGCTAGATGGAAGCAGTGTGAGGAGTTTGCCTACAAGCATCAAACATCTTTTAGTGCTCGAGATTCTGTCATTAAAGAATTGCAGGGAGCTTCTGAGCCTACCGGAGCTTCCGTCTTTCATCAAGGAATTCTATGCCCCTAACTGCACCTCATTGGAGACAGTATCAAAATTCAAAAGCTTTGCGATGAAGATGGTGGGAAAGACAAAACACATTTCATTCAAGAATAGCATGAAACTGAATGGAAACTCACTGTATTCTATCATGGAAAGCTTGCATTTAACAATGTTAAGTGCTGCATTTCACAATGTGTTGGTAAGAAGATTCCATGTGGCCATCCATAGTTATAATTATAACTGTGTGGATGCCTGTTTACCAGGAAGCAGAGTCCCCGAGCAATTCACATTTCGAATAACAAACTCTTCCTCCATTACCGTTCATCTTCCTACCTGTTCCAACTTGCTGGGCTTCATCTACTGTGTGGTTCTCTCACCATCCAATGGAATGAAGCAGTGCGGTGCAAAAATACAGTGTGAATGCAATTTGGCAGGAGGCCTAAAGGCTACATGGCAAGATAAAGCAGTTAGTGAGCTGAACTCGGATCATGTTTATTTATTGTATGATCCATTCCATTGTGACAACATTCTCAGATTTTATGAACCAAAGGTCTATTTTGAGTTCAGTGTAACAGCTGACACAGGGGAAGTTGATGGATCTATAGCTATTCAAGAGTGTGGTGTACACCTCATAAGTGATTCAGAATTGCAGTGTGTTTTATCAGAACTGGAAATGGATTTAGACAAGAGGAAGGACTTGGAGAAGGAATTGGAGATAGAATCTGGAAAGGCCAGATGGTTATATACACATGCCTCCGAAGATCACAGCAAAAATCTGGTCACCCCTCCCCCTCCTCCTCCTCCCTCAACCCCTCCACTCCCAAAACCAAAAACTAGAAAGAAAGTAAGGTCACACAAGGAGAAAAGTAGCAGTAAGAGAAACCGGATGCAGAATCCAGGAACGGAATTATGCGTGCAATGTTGCTGCAATAGGAAAGTAGGTATGTAACTCTGACTAATCTGTGGGCATCTGTGGTTGTTGCTCATTCCTTTGATGATTAATTAATAGCATTTACATATGTAACCAAAAAAATAAATAGCATTAATATTTAAGTTTTAACAATCACACAATACAAGAAGTAAAGTCTTTACACGAAAACCAACGAATTTATCAAAAGATGTTATAGGACTCGAGTAAAGGTATGTCTTTACTCAGAGTGTTGAATCTATCACTTTGTGTGTGTGTGTGTGTGTTTTTTTTTTTTTTTTTTCAACTTATCATTTGTTTCTTGTTTGTAGCCACAGAAGAAATGAAGTCTGAGATTGTTGAAATAGATCCTAGGAGTACAGACCATTTTTCTGATGTAGAAGAGAGAATGGAATCTAATTGCAAGAAAATCAAGAATGGTGATAGAAAAGGTCTTGAGGAAAATAACTCAAAGTCAACAAAAGCTGTAAGTCAATGGTTGTTTTATTTTGAAAAATTTTCTCATTCATCTTAGTTATGATGTGCTAAAAGTATAAAACATTAACACTTTCAATTTAGTATTATATAAATATTTCAACTGTAATTTGGTCAATCTGAATATCTGATTATACTGCCTAGGTCAAAAGCAAAGGAAATGAAGGCAGGCCAATTGATTTTGATGCTGGATTGGATCTGCTTGTTAATTCAGATTCAGCCAGTGAAGAATATGCGCCTGAAGACATGCCACTTCAAAACTTTTATGATCAACCAAATACCATAGAAGGATCTAATCACTATAAAGAAAATCCAATGCTACTAAAAAGACAACTCCTGGTTCATCCTGACATTAATGATCTGACCGTTGAAAAACCAAACCAGGAAAGAAAAAAGGAAAGAATGGGTCTCGACAAGCCTAAAGTGGAAGGTGAGTCGGATGAAGATCCTCTTGCTGAACTTGAGAGCATCTTGCTGGGAAGACAGAAGTCGTTGCTGAAACCAGCCTGTTCTGCAAGCGATGTTGCCATAAGGGAAGCTTTGCAAAATCTTGAATGCATACTCGAAAAGTCACTTGAAAACATTCTTGGTGACATTGAATTACAACACAAGTTACAAATTTCTTTGCAATGCATAGAAGAGGCATCAGATGAAGAAGTTTCTCCCAGTATAACAAAGCTTGTCAAAAGCATGACATCTTCTGTTGAGGATCTGATCAAAAGTTTTGCGTGGACCCAAAAAGTAGTTGAAGACCACACTAGCCGCTTGGAACAAAAAGAAAAACTTGTGCAGAAAATGTTAGATGCTAGGAAACAGCAAGAATTAGTGAAAGAAAGAATGAAACAATACAAGATTCAAGCAGAAAGTGTTGAGAGAGAGGTTGAAGATCTTGACGAACAAATTCGATTTCTTGTTGGACAAAGAAAAATCATCCAAATGAAAAGGACCAAGTTGAATAAGGACTTGGAAGAATGCGATGGCAAAAGGAGGAAACTAACAGATGAGGCTAAGGATTGGGTAACTGAAAGCAAGGAGCTAATGTTGACAATTAACAATTCTGAAGCCTCATATGCAAGTGCAATATCTAAGCAAGAGAAGTTGAATGAGAAATGGGAAGGTTTTCGAGAATCTTTTTCACAAAAGAAGTTAAAACCTTATCCTAGAATAGTGCTGTAGTAACAGTTTTAACAAGCTGTTCTAAACTTCTAATCTCTTAATTTTTCTCTCTAATTCCAGTAACAATAACATACCGTGCAGTCAGCTAAATGGATTAGTATTTCATCATAAATCATATTTGTATTTGATCCCCTATTCGTATTCAAGTCCACCTTCTCTAGTTCCAAACTTAAATTAGAGAAAATTTAAAACTTCAGATCCAAACATTAGACTGCTCTTTACAAGATTAAGCAGTATTTAAAAGGAGACCAAAAACCTCTTTAGTTCCCAAAGGAGTAGTAAACTGCTACAAAATTGAGTGCTTTACAAACCTCAAAATGTATCTTTCTTCACATTTATTAAAAGATTTGGTAAGTTTTTTTAAGATTATAATTTCAGAAAAATATATCTAAGCACAATTTAATCTCTCTTCTCATGCACAACTAGCCATTTCAGGAAATGCCTACCATTACTTAGCTCTATTTTAGTGTTGTGTTAAGTTTAAATACCCCTGATTCAACCAATCAACCCCCTCCTCAGGGGCTAGCCAAAGTATCATATCCAATATTCCAATCAAGTCTATCAAAAGAAAAAAATGGATTAATATGATTTAAGAATAAAATTATATATTTTTAGGTTATTAAAAATTAAATTAATTAATCTGTTGCCACCTTGTCAAATATGTACTAGTTAGTAACAAACACCATTGGTTAAGTAATAAGCAAACACATTTCCTTTTCAATGGTGTTGAGTTTAGGTCGTGGACAAAGAAAAAAAAATATTATGGTTGGAAATTTTTAAACTGGATAAATCGAATTTAAGGTAACAATGTCCGAACAATAGTGCCAAAAAAAACTTGTTGAGAATAAATTATGTATGAAATCAAATCAAAATCATACAAATTTTCATGAATAACTATAAAATTTGACTATAAGATTATGAGCCAAATTATCTATTATATTATTATATATTTTTCAGCTACAAATAGTCAACCTATTTTCATGAATCTATTTCATCTTCAGAATTTGTCAAAAATGTAGTAAAAATCAATTATTTTTCTTTCTTTCTTTCTTTGCAAAAGAAGTTATCATCACGTTGTGAGAAGTTACAAAGAGAAAAAGAAAGTTAATACATGAATAAGAATTCAGAAGAAGAAAGAAACCTGTGTCCACTAGCATAGTTCTTTGAATTTCTTTGTGGAAGGGAGTGGTCCTCGGTCACTGGAGCTTCCAACTCCAACCCCACCTTCAGTATGCTCCATCTCAAGAATACCCCTAGGCCTTTTATTTTCCATGCCCAACTCCAATTTCAATTCCACCTGCTTCAACTGAGAATCAGGGGCAACAAGTGGATAAACCGCACACTCTCTGATCAACCAATCATGATCCTGACTCCACTGAAATGTGCAACAATAGAAATAGAATTCAATTGTGACCTTTAGGTTGCCCTTGTAAGACTCGCTCTGACTTCCGTATTTTAATTTGTATGCCTTAATTGCCTCTATGATGCCACCACGGTCAAATGACATATAAATATGATCAAAATCCCGTTCTGCAGGAACGTCATCAAGAAGAATTTTACTAGTTGAATATTTGTTCATGTCACTATCTTCCAGGTGGCATTGATACTGAAGAATAAGGCCATATTTGATTGGGGAAGGCCAACAGGGTGCGATAACAACGCAGAGAACGAAACTAGAACAGAGATCATAAGGCTGATCAAGTTCAAAAGTTATGGAAGCTCCCTTTGTTTGATACGTGAACCACTTTGGTATTCTGTGGTCTTGGTAGAAGATTCTGAAATTGATATCTGCAAACATTGTTCTTCGTCCTCCCCCTCCTCTTCTTTTAATCCTTCTTAACTCATATCGGTGCGCTAAGTCCCTTAAATATTGATGGAATGAATCAGTATGTTTCTGTACATGGAAATTCACACAATTATGAAATGAATCATCACTTCTGCCATCTTCTTTCGGCCTAAAATTTGTTAAACTTGATGATGCTATGGGCAACAATGTGCAGTTGTCTGCTTCCAAACGAATAATGGATGATGGAAGCTCTGGCAAAGATTGAAGCCTCCTGCAACCCTTTAATGACAATGTTTCCAGTGCTGAAAGATGCTTGATGGTCTCCGGCAACCTCACCACATAGCTTCCATCCAAAGCTAACTTTTGTAGCGACGATAGCTGGTTGATATTGTCGGGGAGCTCAAACAAGTAATGGCAATCCATAAAATACAGTTCACGCAATGATTGCAAGCCATTAAATACGAGATGCAGGTTTTCTTTGGAGCTTACTCGGCTGCATCTATGCAGCGAAAGCGTCTCGAGAGATTTCAAACAAGACAATTCCTTCGGAAGATTCTCAAGTCGATGGCCATCGACATGTAAGATTCTTGCTTTGCTGAAACGCCCAATGGATGGGTGTAACACTTTGACTCCCATCATTAAATCCAAGACTTCAACTTCTTCTGAAGACACAGAAAATTTAGCTAGACTTTTGCAGCCACTGACGTTGAGGTGCCAAAGTGATTTAAAATGAGTCTGGCTTTCAAGCGTCTCAAGCTTTGAGCAGCCAGTTAGATCCAAACGCTCAAGTGTGCTGCAAGATAAAATGGATGGATGGATGTTGCTTAAACTTCTACAGCCAAAGAGATCCACATTTCTAAGATTTTTTGCCTTAGACAGATCAGGGAGCTCCACCAATTCTTGGCATCCAGCTAGGTTTACATCCTTCAGATTAACAAGATCCTATAACAAAGAAAACGGAGACATCAATGGGAAATCATTAGTGGAAAGTGCCTTTTTCTGGCTAAAATCCGAAGCAAGTTAATACACAGGGACAAACCTGCATTTTGTTCCAGAGTCTTCTAAATTGACCATTAGGCATTTGAAGAGTGACAAGCTTTTCAGGACAAAAATTTGATGGTAGAGAAGGCAAAGGATATGCATGCCACTCAAGGTGCCTTAATTTCTCAGAAAAAGACTCCAACTCCTCAGGAAGCTGCAGACCAGATAATTTGCCATGCTCCCTTATGGAGATAAAGAATTTGAGATATTTTAGATTAGGCATCTTTTTGAAAGTGTCAACACTCAAGCTTAGGTTTTGTCGAATTTGATATGTATCTAACTTCATGCCTTGAATTGCACCAGTTCCCTGACAAAACACAGAGAAAAAGAAAAGCAAATTGAATCAAATTAATGAGTCTTGTTAAAAGGAAATGTGTGTGTCTGTTACCTTATTGTTTTTGAGAACATCACAAGTATCATCAAGATCCCACAGTCGACTACGATCTTCAGGATTTTCAATAGATTCTTGACGAACGATCTCCCAACCCATTTGTTGTATCAAGTCATGCATCCCTACAGAATCATTAGATATAGTTATGAGAGCCTTATCAAGAAGGGATCTCATGCCAATAACTGGGTAGAGGCTGCAACTGTCTAACAGACTAACTATGTTTTCTTTTAGTTCACCCTTAAGAAAACACGCAATGTCTAGAAATATTTGTTGCTCCTCATAATCTAACTCATCATAGCTCAACCTTAGCACAGTTTGAATTTCTTCATTGGGAATCTTCTCGATTTTGTTCAGCGCACTTTCCCATTCAGCTTCAGTTTTAGAATGAAGGAAAGAACCCAACACTACTAAGGCTAGGGGGACACCTTTGCAATAGTTAACTGCCTTTCTTGATAGCTCTTTATATCCCACTTCCGGAGAGTCTTCATTAAATGCATTCAAGCTGAACAATGTAAGGGATGCAGGGGAATCTAACCCCGCCACCTCATGTATTTTCTCAACTCTCCTGTTTTGCAGCACACTTTTATCTCTAGTTGTAATGATGATCTTACTACCTGGACCATAGGATTCAAGCTCCCCAACAAGGTATTTCAACTGCTTCGAACTACTCACATCATCAAGAACTATGAAATTGCTTTGTCTGCGGATCCTGCACTCAACAAAAGTTGATTTTGCTGTGCTACTTTGGCGAACTTTTTCATTTAACAGCACTGAGTAAAGTTGATCGCGTAAATCATGTAGTCCTTGCACATGATCTCCTGATCTTTCCCGTATATTTTCCAAGAAGCATGAACCTTCGAACCCATGAGAGTATTTGTCAAATATATATCTCGCAATAGTTGTTTTGCCTATCCCACCTATCCCCCATATACCAACCGATCGAGCTTCTCTTAGTAATGATTCTAAAGGGGCAGACTTTTCCTGAATACCAACAAGGCCTTTAAAATCATTGGGTGGGTAATGGTAAATTAGCTTTTGCAAAACGTCTTTGACAATCCTTTGAATGAGTTCAGTGTCATCCCTACAGTATGAAATAGAGCATAAAAATTTAATTAAGTGAAAGAACCATTATTCATTATAGCGCGCATTGATTGCAATTTTGACTTTTTAGATTCCTTAAAACTATATATGCAAATCTATCCCTGAACTTTCTTAAATATGTGTTCCCCCTAAAATAATTGCACTATACATTAGGTATGAACAAATCTAATATACAATTTTGATATAAATTTTTTTAAAATTTTATACTAAGTTTGGAGTAAAGATCCAAATGACCCTTGAAATTTGTCTCGCGCCTTAAAATAGCCCCCAAAATTTCATTTAACCCAATTTAAATTCTCAAATGTGGGTTCTTGATGTCTTTGGATTCATCTTTGCTTTGCCCAACTTCCATGTGACTGAGACTTAATGGAATTATCATAAACTTGATTGTCACCATCAAAATTTGGAATTCAAATTAGATTAATTGAAATTTCAAAGAACATTTTGAGGCGCGAAACAAATTCCAGGCGTCATTTGGCATTTTGCTCATTATATTTGCTCACCATGGATTAAAAATTTATCAATCAGACCTGAGACTAAAATACGCATTACATTAAATTGAGGTAGGTAAAGTGCAATTTAGTAGAATCCATTTACTGAATAATGAAGAATTTCATAGTTTACTATTTGGCAAACGAATCATTACCTATAGGAGCGGGAGTGAGAATCCCAGCCAGCCAAATCAGCTGCTTCAGCCAGAGCATCCTTCCATTTTTGAATCTTGTTTATATCAAGCATGGAATTTTGCATGTGCTTCTTCTCAAACGCTTCTTTGTAACTTCCATTCTGCTTCCTTACATGTGATGGATCAATCTCATAGAACACAGGTATAACAACCTGTCCATATTCTTTTCTACACTCCAATATCCTCACGAGTTCTTCAAGGCACCACTTGGAGTCAGCATAGTTCTCCGAGAAGACGATAACAGACACATACGAATCCTCGATTGCGCGAAAGAGCGACGGCGAGATCTCATCGCCTTTGTGAAGCTCGTAATCGATGAAGGTCTTTATTCGCTTTCTGCACAGAGCTTCGTGAAGATGACAGGTGAAGTTGGTGCGCGTGTCCTCACCCCTAAAACTGATAAACACATCGTACTTTCCATGAGTACTCAACGGACCAACCAAACGGGAAGATAATGAAGAAGAAGGAGGAGGTGGAGGAGGAGGAAGCTGTAACTGCCTTACGGCCGGGTCGGGTTCGGGTTCAGATGAAGCGGCAGCAGAATCAAGAGGGAGGTTGGGGAAGAGGAAGAGTCGCATGCGAGCAGTTTTAGGGGAAGCGCTGTGGAGTTGATCGTACTCGATCATCATGTTTTCGAGGTCGTCATCGTCGGTGACGGAGATAAGGGAGTCGAGATCCTCGCCGGGAAGCTGGTACTTGAAGGAGACGTCGGCGGAGGCGGAGGCGGCATTGCAGAGGGTGGCAAGCTTGGCGAGCATTGCGGGGAAGGTTATGGTGGTGCGGTGGACGTAGACGATCTTGGTGTGGCCGCCGACGTAGGAGAGCTTAGTGTGGTCGAGTGTGTCGCGTTGAATCTTGCCGCCGTAGCTGCACATGAATTTTGCCTTGTAGTTCTCCATCTTCTTTTTTCGTTTTGGATTCTGGGTTTGGAGTTTGAGAGAGTAAAGAAGAAGGATGCGGGTCAACGCAAATACTCATCCATTTATATGGTCTGGAAAAGAAATAAAAAATTCAAAATACGTACATA
The DNA here is from genome assembly GCF_000816755.2 of Arachis ipaensis. NCBI lineage: Eukaryota > Viridiplantae > Streptophyta > Magnoliopsida > Fabales > Fabaceae > Arachis > Arachis ipaensis. The sequence continues at coordinate 8,453,727 of NC_029793.2, read as the reverse complement.
TCAGATAGTGTTTTTGGTGCTCCATACCAGGATCACTTGTACAGTAACCATTTTCATAACCATTTTTTCTTCTTTTAGCTAGTATTATACACCGAATTTATATGTATCCATTATTCCAGTCAAATTAAATCATTACCATAAATAAATTTTTTATTGATAAATCTTCTAGAGTGTTATTTATATTACTGAATACAATCCATCTTGCATTGAATCGGTACACGATTCGTAGCCACTGTTTTGGACACTGCTAGTGCTACTACTGCCATGCTCAAATGTGCCAGATGGATCGTCAAACAAGCGAAGACTCTTGGTCAAACTTAGGTCTGAATTGTGTTTGATTTGATGCTTCTGTCTTATATTCTTCAACTCCATTGCAACCATTCCCATGCTAGGCCTTTCTTTTGCATGAAGTCTCAAACACTTTGCTGCAAGTAGAGCAACTTGGATGAATTCGTCTTCATTTTCTTTATTCACAATCCCAGTTTCAAGAATATCAAGCCAGCAATTCTTTTCCAAGGTTAAGATGAACTGCTTAGCAAGAAAGGGAAATCCTCCATCTGGTTTCTCAACATGAATTGTTTTCTCCCCTATTATCAGTTCGGCGAGAACGACACCAAAACCATACACATCACTTTTCTCAGTAAGTTGGCCCGTGTGAATATACTCTGGGTCCAAATAATAAAGATCTAGTCCAATTTCATGCATCGAACTCAAACTTAGATTCCTAAAATCAAACAATAATTTGGCAGTATAAGTGTCATCAAGGAGAATATTGCCACTTGAGACCTTTGAGTGGATAATTGGTATTGTGGCACCTGAGTGCAAATAATCTAGAGCTCTAGCTGCCTCTGTTGCTATCTGTAGACGAGTTTTCCATGATAAGTTGATCTTCTCTTCCTTGTGTAGGTGGTCAAAAACGGTACCATTATTGAAAAATTCATAAACCAGTAAAGGAACTTCACTCTCTAAACAACAACCCAAGATGGGGACCACATTCCTATGCCTGATTTGTTCTAGAAGAACCAACCAATCAATGAATTCCTCGATTACGTTCTGATCTAGTTCCCTGAACTTCTTGATAGCAACAACCCTATTATTGGACAAAATTCCTTTGAAAACCGTACTAATATGTCCTTTACCAATGATTAGTCTCTCATCAAAGTTGTTGGTGGCCTTAATAAGTTGCTCTAATGTGAAGATTTTAGCATTTAAAAGCTTTTGTTGTAAAATGGGACCACCATTTTTTTTAAGAACTTGTCTTTCAAGTTGATTAGTTTCCTTTTCAGATACCTCAGGTATATGCAAAAAGCTCCTACAATCAGGATTAGAAGTCCAACGCCTAAACCTATGCATGGTTAAGACATGGGAAAAGTAATAAGCACATGCAAGTGAAAAGGAAAAGAAAAACAGAACTGAATAATTGTGCTTTGCATACCAATTATTGCACCCTTGGTAAGTACAAGGGTTCGGTGGCATCCTTTACCTTCCCTTTTTCCATCTCCAGATTCCCCAGCAGGACAAAAGCACTCGAACGACCCTTCAGTTTCACGGCAATGATGTTCACTGATGCAATTATGGGTGTTATCTGCAAGGGTGGTGCACCAGAATTAATATTGCAACTCTCATTTTTTACATGTTAATATTAATTTTTAGGTGCATTCTATGGTGTCTATCTATATTTGCCTAAGTTACTAAAAGAAGATAAAAATTAATATTTAAATTAAAAAATATAAAAATAAATAATTTTTTAATATTTAAAACTTACCATACAAGGTAAGTTCAATAATTTCGACACCAAAGTTATAGGCACCATAGAATTTGCCTAATTTTTATGTCTAACAAAACCAAATAAAGATGAAAACTTCAACATAAACTTTATCTCTAAACATAATTACATAGTCATGCTAATATGACCAACACATTTATACGTAACATGTCTAAACATTACAACTCATTTTTTTCAGTATGGGTTATACTTTTTCTTTCAGTATACATGCAATATGCTTGTCTAAAATTTAATTAAAAACACAATAGTACCTCGGCAACCTTCCAGATCGTATGGATTTCCCTCGAAGCCTTTATTACATCTCCATCGGTAACCAAATCCATTGTTGGAATCCTAGCAACTGCTATTACCCCTGCATATATGCCGATAGATGTTTTGGCGGGAAACTTCACGACCCAGTTCTCCAACGCTCCAATCAATAACCATGGGAACCCTCTCCAACGATGCCCCCTTCATCAAATGACTCACCGAAAATTCGTAGCCACCCTTTTTTGCCATAAAGGAGTAGCTGCAGTTGTTGAATCCCCACGATGTGTTGAAATTGGAGAAGCTATTCGCCTCTATGCTGATATTATTGTTCTTCATGGCAAGAGGAATATCCACCTTACAGCACCCTATCCCCGTGCAACTCTCATCGTTTTGAATATCAGCCATGTTATTGCACCTTGTCAAGCACCCTGTTGTGTTCTCTATGCTGCCATGAATAATATTATTGATGAACCCGTAAGTGTCACACCCTACACTTACGAAGCTGTTTTCTTCCTTAGAAGTCACGAAAGCCGTCCCTATAGGAAGTCTGGCTTCGTTGCCTTGCTTTCTTACTCTGTTATTATCTTGGTTGTGATCTTCTCTACCTACCTTGGAAATCAAAGCAGGCATGCCCAGTTGACTTTTGAGGGAGATCTTCCATATTTTGAGGTCAACGCCTCTGAGATATAAAGTTGAGTCTTTGCAGACAAGTTCCAAGCTTTGTTTCAAGAAACAGCTTTTACTGGTGATTGATGGAACTCCTATGCCAAACGGCGGGTATGGAATTAAAACATCCCCACATGTTTCAGTGCAACCAGGAAGGGCTTGCGTAGCTGCGGCTACTATCTTTGCCAGAACAATTACCATTACAAACACCAACCTCGTTTTCATTTCTATTGGATTAAGAAATAATTAACCATTCTAACTAAGATTGGTGTGTCTTGAATGGAGGGTTTAACTTGTTTTTTAGTAGGGTTTCTTTTCAATTTTCTTATCCAGTTTGTTGACCTCGAAGTAGGGGTATTCATGGATCGGATCCGATCCGCATATTCGCGGTATTTATCCGAATTCGACCCGAGAAAATTGCGGATATAGATCCGATTCGCGAAGCTATCGGATCGGATCCGTTGTATTATTTTAATTTATTATTTAAAAAAAATATGTTTAATATTATTTTAAAAGTAAACATATTTAAAAGAATAGGAAAAATAAATTTTATTGATATTTTTTTAATAAAATTAAATTTTTTAAAATATATTTGTGTTTTAAGGATATATCCGATCTGATTGCGGATCGGATCGAATCAGATTCAAACTTAAAAACTGCGAATATAGGATCCAATCTGATAATTTTAGTGCGAAACAAATTGAAATTTTAGCTATATTCGATTCGATCCAATCCGGGTTCAGTCCTACTTGAAAGGAGAAGTGGAGGACTCACTAGCTAGATCCAAGCGCACTGCCAGCATAAATAAGACAATATAATGGGAAGAAATTGCATTGTTCTTTTCCCCTTTTAGGCATACAAAGATATCTAGCATCCTAACTCGGAATTTGTTTGGTGCTTATAAAATTTTGGTGTTTGTTTCGGTATAATAAATTTATATGTATCGATACGATAATTAAAATGTAGATAAATTAAAATACGGATTATAATTTTCATATTAACGTTTAATTTTTATTTTTTAAATATATATTGTAATATTATTTTTATTAAAATATCTTTATAATTTAATAAAAAAAAAATTTTTTATAATTATACAAAAAGTCAAAAACTTCGTCTATGTTACACTTGTGGTACATAGCCAGTTCTAAACTCGGATAAAGGAGGAGGGTTGTGTTAGATCTTCGGCAACCAACATAAAAATATAGCCGAACCCCATGACATGAATCAAAGACATTATTGCGCTAAAGCTAGGTCGTTGTCCGGAAGCAACGCGCCGTATGGCTCGAGTACGGTGTCAAAGCAAGAGCCGCTGCATCGGTGCCCAGATGTAGTGTTAAATGAGCAAGGGTTCTCGCGTTTTCGTGAACGGACGAGGGTAAATAAGCTAGTTCACAAAGTAAAAGGTAAAGGTCGAAGTGACAGAAGGTTGGGATTTGGGACATGGAACATAGGCACTCTAACAGGAAAGTCTATGGAGGTGGTGGACACCATGACAAGGAGGAAGATTAACATTATGTGCCTACAAGAAACGAAATGGGTTGGTGCAAAGGCTAGGGAGTTGGATACTTCTGGTTTCAAACTTTGGAATACAGGAAAGGTGAAGAATAGGAATGGGGTTGGAATAATTGTGGATAAGCAGTGGAAGAAGGACGTAGTGGATGTCAAGAGGGGGGGAGATCGGATCATCTCTATCAAACTTGTGGTAGAGGGAGGTGCTTTCCATGTGATTAGCGCCTATGCACCGCAAGTGGGTTCGGACGAACAACACAAGATAAGGTTTTGGGAGGATCTAGAAAGTTTGGTTCAAGGCATACCTTTGGGAGATAAGATTTTCTTAGGAGGAGATTTAAATGGCCATGTTGGGAGAGAAGTGACTGGATATGGGAGTACTCACGGAGGCCATGGTTTCGGGGTGATCAATACCGAGGGTAAAACTATTTTGGACTTTTCCTCAACCTTTGATCTTCTCATCGCAAATACATGTTTTAAAAAGAGAGACGAGCATCTTATAACCTATAAGAGTGGCATGACAAGCTCTCAAATCGACTTCTTCTTGTTGAGGAGAGTCGACCGGAAATTTTGCATTAACTGTAAAATTATCCCGGGAGAGAGTTTGACAACACAACATAGGGTGCTCGTCATGGATTTTCGCGTTGAGCAAAAGTTGAGGAAAAGACATCATACGAAGAACCCAAGAATGAGGTGGTGGCAGATGAAAGGTGAGGAACAAAAAAGCTTCCTAAGACAGGTAGGAGAAGAGGCAAAGTGGGATGGGAATGGAAGCGCGGAAGAGATATGGAGGGAGATGGCAGAAGTTATTAGAAGAATAGCAAAAGAAAGTTTTGGTGAATCTAAAGGAATAGGACCAAGAGACAAGGAGTCCTGGTGGTGGAATGCGAGTATACAAGAAAAGATAAAGATAAAATGGGAATGCTTTAAAGAGTGGTCTTTATGTCGCAATGCAGATAACTGGAAAAAATATAAGGAGGCTAAGAAATAGACAAAAGTGGTTGTAAGTGAAGCAAGAACAAGAGCATATGAGGGTCTCTACCAGTCTTTGGGTATGAAAGAAGGAGAAAAAGGTATATATAGAATCGCAAAGAGTCGGGAAAGAAGAACGAGAGATTTGGATCAGGTTAAGTGCATAAAGGATAAGGATGGAGAGATGTTGGTTCAAGAGGAAAAGATTAATGAAAGGTGGAAGAACTACTTCTACGAGTTATTTAATGAGGGACAGAAGACTCTTCCGAGCCTTGGTCGATTATGCACAAGGGAAGAAGACCAAAACTTTGACTACTATCAAAGGATTCGAGACTTCGAGGTAAAAGAGGCTCTAAAGCAGATGAAAAATGGCAGGGCAGTAGGACCTGATAATATCCCGATTGAGGTTTGGAAGGGTCTTGGAGAAAAAGGCATCAACTGGTTAACCAAGCTTTTTAATGAGATTTTAAGGTCAAAGAAGATGCCTGATGAGTGGAGAAAGAGCACCTTGGTACCTATCTACAAGAATAAGGGGGATATACAGAGTTGCGGAAACTATAGAGGGATTAAGCTTATGAGTCATACTATGAAGTTATGGGAAAGGGTGATAGAACGGAGGTTGAGAAAAGAGACACAAGTAACAGAGAACTAATTTGGATTTATGCCAGACAGATCTACCACTGAAGCGATATACCTATTAAGAAGGATGATGGAAAGGTATCATAGTAATAAAAGGGATCTACATATGGTGTTTATTGATTTAGAAAAAGCGTATGATAGGGTACCAAGGGAGGTCTTATGGAAGGTTTTAGAAAAGAGGAGAGTAAGGATCGCATATATTCGGGCAATTAAAGACATGTATAATGGGGCCACAACTAGTGTGAAGACTCAAGGTGTTGTGACAGAGGAATTCCTTATTGGTATAGGATTACACCAGGGATCATCCTTAAGTCCATACCTTTTCACATTAGTCTTAGAAGTACTCACAAAGCACATCCAAGAGCCTGTGCCATGGTGCATGCTTTTTGCCGATGATATCGTCCTTATGGGAGAGTCAAGGGAAGACCTAAATAAGAAGTTGGAGTTATGGAGAGAAGCTCTAGAAGTGTATGGTCTGCGCATAAGCCGTAGCAAGACGGAATATATGGAGTGTAAGTTCAGTCTGAGAAGGGAAAACCCCAATATATAGGTGAAGATTGGAGAAAACATCCTACAAAAAGTTAAAAGTTTTAAGTATCTTGGGTGCATCATACAGGATAATGGAGAGATTGAACAGGATGTAAATTATAGGATCCAAGCAGGTTGGTCAAAATGGCGGAGTGCATCTAATTTTATATGCGACAAAAAAGTACCTTTAAAACTTAAAGGTAAATTCTATCGCACCGCTATAAGACCGGCTATGCTGTATGGTACGGAGTGTTGGGCGGCTAAAGGGGAACACGAACATAAGCTGAGTGTGGCAGAGATGAAGATGTTGAGATGGATGAGTGGTCATACGCGATTGGATAAAATAAGGAATGAAGATATAAGGGAGAGAGTTGGAGTAGCACCCATTGTGGAAAAGATAGTTGAATCGCGTCTCAAGTGGTTTGGACATATGAGAAGAAGACCGATAGAACATCCAGTCAGGAGGGTGGATGAGATGGAAGATGGACAAAGGGCGAAAGGCAGAGGAAGACCTAAAAAGACCATCCATGAGGTGGTCAAATGAGATCTACATGTAAACAGTCTCTCTGTAGACATGATACATGACAGAGCACAATGGCGTCGTTTGATTCATGTAGCCGACCCCACTTAGTGGGACAAGACTTTGTTGTTGTTGTTGTATACAAAAAGTCAAAAATACTTTAATATTCTTCTTCTTATGTTGAATACAAATTATTTTTTAAATTAATTAAATTTTAACATTCAACTAACTTTAATCTTATAGTTTAAAATCTTAAATAATTTAAAAATTATACAAAAGCTCATCTGATTATTCATCTATACTAAAAGAAATTTTTTCCAATTTCATTAATACTCTCCATAAACTCTAATCTCTTATACTCATTCATACCAAAAAATATATCTAAAAAACTAAAAAAAAAAAGTGTTCTTCGTCTTGACTGGATTTTCTCACCTCTTTCAAACGTCTCTTACTCTCAATTCTCAGACTCAAACTCTCTCTCCTCTCTCACTTCCACTACCACTAGCCCACTAGAGTTTCTCTCAGTCTCACTCGAGTCTCGTCTCAGTCACACTTGCTGGCGTCTCGTCATTCGTCTCGCCTCGTTGCCGGGGTCGCCGGGGTCTCAACGTCTTGCGGCCTTTCTTGGGCTCCTTGTCGCCGGCAACAGAAGCAACTCGTCAGGTCGTCGTGGCTCGTCGTCTTGTCTTCTGGTTTCGGGTCCTCGCCGTCACCAAGTGGCTCGTCGCTTGGGTTTAAGGTATTTCTAGGAATTCTTTGCACAAGAGGCATGCCATTGGTGAAAAGAAGGTAGTTTAGAGGAAGAAGAGAAAGTATGCTTTCACTCTCTTTTCCAATTCTCTGTGTTTTCCTTAATTTTTGTTTTTTTTTTCGAAGAGCCTTAGTTTCTGTTAGTTTCAAAATCAAATTCCCCCCGAATTTCAACGCTCGTCTGAATTTCAACCCAAATCCTCTGTCCAGATTCAATCCTCTGTCCGAATTTCACATTTATTTTTTAGTTATTTTTACGAAGGTTCATTCATTTGTGCTAAGTGATTTCAATTAGTTTATAAGTTTTTATTACCGTAGAACTAACTCTCAGACAAAAAAGCCAAGTTCCTAGTTATTTACAAGTTATCTTGGAAGTGATTATACTCCTTGTACAGATTGCACAGAATATAAGAACTCAAGTAAGATTTTATGTCACTATCTAGCTATATAGAGTAGACCAAAAAATACTTAATATGCTAATCTAATTCCTTTGAACAAACTAGGGTCCCTATGCTTGAAATTTTTCCATTTGATGTTAACCGACTTAGACTTAATTATTTAAGTCTCATTCTCTGTTCCTGCATGTGCTTTCTTTCTTTCTTTTTATCCGTGCCTTTATTGTGAGTTTTAACACTATAAGATAGGACCATAGATTTTTGTGAAGAGTATATAATAGAGAGGCCACTTGATGTATAGTGTAACTCATTGTAGAGAGAAAGCTATGATTCTGATTTCTTCTTTTATGATCAATAACAAATCACAAAACTTAATTCTTTTTATTCTATAGTTTATTGCTTTCTATCTTTCTGATTCAAGATAGTTCCACTTAGTTTTCTTGCCAAAATTGATAAGCAGTAGCTCCATGATCTGCCAGTTGTAATGAATTTTATTTATAATACCTAGCAACCTCTTGAGTATATCTCTGACTTCTTTTATGTTGGTGCATTGGTTCTTTTAATCAGCATTATAGAACTTGAAAGTGAGTCTGGCATTTTTCTATCAGATAAAGAAGTACTTATTTATTTGCTACTCTATTAAACTTGAAAGTATCATGTGTAATTTAAACATATGCTTGCAGATGAATCAATTTCTTGGAGGTGGTATCCTTGACTCTTCAGGATCATTGCCACTTGGACTGCACAATCATATAGAACTCCCTTCAAACAAAAGTTTTTATTACAAACACACATCTAATGCTTTCTTGACTTGATTCTACCAGAAAATCGGAAAACAGTAACAATAGCTATAATGAGTATGTATTTATAATGGTTTTCTGCTTGAAATCCAACAATGTTAACAAGCTAAGAAAAAGTGAATAGTTTCCTAGTCTTGGTTGAGAACAAGATAACTCGGAATTAAAGATAGAAGGGACTTGTTATATTAGAGACCATGCATTTGGATTCAAGAAAACTGGAAATCAAAGATAAGAAGAAATTTTGCATGAGGATTTCATTTGACCTATCTTAATTTCGATAGTTATGGTTTTATTTTATTTGAGACTTTTAATTTGGTTACATTACATGTAATAATTCTATAGTTGCTCTGTAGTCTTAGTAATGAAATTTTAAATTTGATGACACTCCAAGTTTTGGTTCCTACAAGGGATTTTGTAACATGAAAATGCATGACTTTTATTTAAGAAGGAAAACTATAGGGTACCAATATACTATTTACAAATTTATTGTCAACAATAATTAATATTAAAGACTCCTCCACTAAAAGACACATATATAAAGAGACATTCAGAAAACATATCAACAAAGACACTTCCATTAGAAACGGCCATAAAAAAAATATTTTCATTAGACACATCTAGAAAAATATTTTCATTAAACACAGCCATAGGCAAGAGTTAGCAGAAATTGGTAAAATCCTTATTGATTATATAGCGGAATTGATTTAAGAATTAAAAGGAATCTTATTCAGATTACTCTGGAGAGTCGGGAGGATCAACAACTTAGGATCAAAGAGCAAGTTTTGCATCAAGAACTTAACGCTGTCCTTCTTCAAGAAGAGCTGTTGTGGTATCAAAAATCTAGAGAACAATGGGTGAGATGTGGAGACAGAAATACAAATTTTTTTCATCTGCAGACAGTTATCAGGAGAAAGAGGAACAAAATTCATGGGTTATTTTTGGAGGATAGGTCTTGGGCCACGGAGACTATGGGTGTGTTTGGGGTTCACGTTGAGGAATAGAAAAGCACGTTTGAGCGTCTTGAACGTTTCATTGTCATGTTTGGCAACTTTTTGGACCCCCTAACCCAGAAGTGCTTTCACCTCTGAACGTACGTTCACGTGAAGCTAAAAATTCAAGCTTCTGCGTTCACGTTGGGAAAGTTAATTATCGTTGGAGAAATTAGATAAAAAATTTGTTCCATATCTACCAACTGTACCCTTCATTTATTCTATAAAAATTTATTTCACACTTTATGAATGTTCTTCTCTATATGTTCTTGGTTACAAATTTGTTTTTCAGATTTATTTTCATCACTGCCAAGGTAAAGATTTTAATTTTTTTTATTATTTTTAGTTCTTTCTTTCATATTTTGATTTTTATGTTTTTTATTTTTTATTCGACGATGTAAAATTTATAATTATAATTCTCATATATTATATTTTATTGTAACTTTTTTATAATATAGATTAATAGATCCCATTAAAAAAGACAAATTAAATAAAAAATTATTCATAAGTATTAATAAAATTATGAATGTTGGATGCTAAAAAAGTCTTATATTGTCAATTTTTATATGTTACTTTAATTTAGTAAGTAAATACTAACATTATTATAAAATAAATTAAAAAGATTTATTCAAATATCTAAAGTAAAATAATAGAATAATATTCAAAATTATTTTAATTGATGTCTCTTTTAGTAATTTTTCATCTAAAAGTGATTTTGAGTAGTATAATCCAAACAACATTTATTTTACTATAATCCATTTTGACATAAAGATTGCCAAACATAAATCACGTTAACACAAACTTACTTTTCATCAAAATCAAGTTTGCAAAATCAATTCTATGCAAACTCCCGTTTGCAAACTATAATCCAAACACACACTATGACTCTAGAAATGGCGGCAAATTCTTTCTTTCAAAAACTCTTTTCTACAAGGGAGGATATTGACCTGGACGCCATGGGGCCTTTTCCTTGCCCGTCTCTTAGTACTGAGACTTGTCAAAAGTTAGTGGAACTAGTGACGTTTGAAGAGGTTAAAAGAGCTGTGATGACCATGAGTTCATTTAAAGCCCCAAGGCCAGATAGATTTCAAGCAATTTTCTATAAAGAGTGCTGGGACTCTCTTAGCAACGATGTGTGTGGACTGGTCAAGCGAGCCTTTGAGGGTGAGCCAATGAATGCGACAATTTTTGATACTCTCGTTGTTCTAATTCCTAAAGTGGAAGTTCCCTCTTCCTTACGGGAGTTTCGGCCTATTAGCTTATGTAATGTAATTTATAAAATTGTCACAAAGGTTCTAGTTAACAGGTTCAGACCTTTCCTGTCAGAGATCATTGGTCCTTTGCAAGGAGGGTTCATTCCAGGAAGAGAAACCACAGAGAATATTATCACTGCTCAGGAGATTATGCACTTCATGGGGAACACCAAGTCTCGAAAAGGGACCATAGCGTTCAAGATTGATTTGGAAAAAGCTTATTACAGGGTAGACTGGGGTTTTTTTGGAAGCTACTTTGGTCCGGCTTGGGTTTCCAAAGGCTACTATTAATCTTATATTGAATTGTGTGACTTCCTCTTCGTTGGCAGTTTTGTGGAATGGGAACAGGCTCCAAAATTTCAATCCAAAGAGAGGGTTGAGGCAAGGAGATCCCATGTCTCCTTATCTATTTGTACTTTGTATGGAAATGCTTGCCTGCTTTATCTCTCATAGAGTTTCCCAAGGTTTGTGGAACCCAGTAGCGGTTCTAGGAACGAACCACAACTCTCTCATTTGATGTTTGCAGTTGATCTTTTGCTTTTCTGTAAGGCATCGAAAGCTCAAGTAATAGAGGTTATGCATTGCCTGGACTTGTTTTCTAGAGTGTCAGGTTTGAAGGTAAATCTTCATAAGTCAAAGGCCCAGTGTTCCAAGAGGGTGTCGGAGAGGAGAAAAGAGGTTCTCTCAGGGGGTCTCTAACATCCGGTTCTGCAATGATTTGGGTAAATACCTGGAAATTAACATCGGTCATGCTAGAGCTTCTAGGAAGACGGTTCAGGAGGTTATTGAAAAAATTTCGAGGAAGCTCTTCAGTTGGAAAGGACGCCTGCTGAATAAGGTAGGGAGGCTTTGTCTTGTTAAATCGGTTATGGTCTCCATCCCGGTTTATGAAATGCAAATTTCTCTTCTCCCAAAGTATGCATGTAATAAAATTGATTTCTTGATGAGACAATTCTTGTGGAAAGGTCAAGCGATCGGCAAAGGGCTGCCTCTGGTCAGCTGGGAGGTCGCCATAACTCCTAAAAGGGTAGGAGGATTGGGTATTAGGGATACTTCTTGTGCTAACATGGCGCTTTTGGGAAAGTTGGTATGGGATTGTCTAAATAATAGTGAGAAGTTTTGGGTGCAGGTTCTGAAGCATAAATATCTCAGGAATCAATCTGGTATGAACGAAAACAGTAGAAATTCTTCATCGGCTACCTAGAAGAACATTGTTAGTGCTTATGAGCATCTCAAGGAAGGGCTTCATTGGAATATTGGAGATGTCCACAAATCAGTTTGGTATGATGAGTGGACTCCTTTTGGTAAGCTTTGCAACCTTGTTCCTTATGTACATATTTCTGAATCAGATTTCATGGTGGCTGACTTGTGAAAAGGGGTGTCTTGGGAGGTTGATAGTCTTACTACGCCTATTCCGCATGAGATTAAGAAGTTTATTTGTAGTCTGAGATATCCTAGTTCGACTGATTTGGAGCCACAGTGGGAGTGGTGGCCTGCAGCAACAAAAAAGTATAGTGCAAGGGAGGGTTATAGATGGTTATTAAAGAAAACATTAAATTGGAATGCCAATAGTAATTGGAACTGGTTGTGGAATACAAACATTCCGGAGAAGTTCAAATTTACTATGTGGCTTGGCTTACATGATACTCTACCAACTGAGACCTTTCGATTCAAGCGGCATCTAGCTTCTTCAGATATGTGTAAGAGATGTAACAAGGCGCAAGAGACTATGGAGCATTGCCTTAGAGATTGTGAACGATCAAAGGCAATTTGGCATATGTTGGATCCTAGTATCCTGGACTCGACGGCTGGTACTGCTCTTGAAGAGTGGTTTCAGAAGGCGTTGGCTAACAATGAGGCATCCTTTGGTACAGGACTTTGGTGGGTATGGAGACATAGGTGCAATGACATATTCAATACTGACAACCCTTGGACAGACCACAAGGTTGTTGCCTTGGCCAGAATTACCGCCAAGGACTTACAGGTTTATAGGAATCGAAACAATGCCTTTAGGTCTCTCCGAAATTGCCTGTGTTGGGAACCACCGGTAGGCAATAGTTTTAAAGTTAATTGCGATGTAAGCTTGTATATGGATTCAAATTTAGCGGGATTTGGGTGTATTATTAGAGATTCTAAGGGAGGTTGGATCTCGGGCTGCTCTTGAAGCATTTCCCCTTGGTCTATCATTAGATGTGAATTATTTGCTGCTTGGAGGGGGCTGGTTTTAGCTTGGGATTGCGGTTCGAGAGATATTATATGTGAAACGGATTGCCTTGACATTCTGCCCATCATACATGAGCTTACAAGTGGGTATTCATCTGAAGTAATAGATTTGGTTCACAAGATTCAGGAGCTTTTATCTCGTCCTTGACTTGTTCACGTTGAATGGGTGTCCCGAGAAACAAATAGAGCTGCGGATTGGATGGCTAAATATGGTGCCAAGAATAACTCTAATCATGTTATTTGGTCTGAGCCTTGTGTTGATCTCCAACAAATCATCCGCTCGGATATAGGGTAGTGTTTGCTTTGTTTCTTTCCATGTTTAGACAAAAAAAAAAAGGAATCTTATTTGGGACGAAATCGTTTTGGAAATTTTGTTTACTCTTCAAATTTTTTCACTAAATTTGTTATTTCCTCAAAATAGGGGATTTAAGTACTCCTTTATCATTTTCTTTCCTTTGTCCTTCTTCACATTTCATGAAATTTCACGAAGAATAATTAAACTTACTTAAAATGAAATTAAATATGCCTCGTATTTGGTATAATGTTCTCAAAATATATAATTCCAATATGAGATGAAACTAAACATATTCCAATTTTTAACTTCTTTTTCATAATATAAATCAAATTTAACTACTAGTGCTGTTTATAAAATTTGATTTGACAGTGTTTTTTTTATATATACGTGTAATATATATGTGCAAAATGATCGAAATACAATCAGACTATAATGTTAAAAAAATATAAAATAATGTATGGTGAAGAGTAAAATTTCATCTAATTATCTATATATATCACTTTATATGGAACTTTCTCATAAATGAGCAGGAACCAATCTTCCCTTCGTTATTCTTGAATACAATTTACAAAATCTATAGAGCGTTAATGGTTAAAATCGCAACCTGACTAATTAGGACTAGGGAGCTTGAAGGATTAACAATAAATAAACCTTAAAATGACATTCAAAGGGGTCTCTACCTTTGCTCACTAGTTAACATGTCCTACTTGAACTAGAGACTTGATATCTTATAAACATTTCCCTTTGTCTTAGATTTTTCCAATAATTAAGGCCAAGGCAATTAGTGGAGAGGATTAGATTGTTGTAGTTGGTATAAGTGTGGAGCAGCCTCCAAGAGCCATGATCTTGGAGTGCATGTTGAAGAAGTCGAAGATCCCCCCTTCTGAGAGCTTGCACAATGTCACTGTACTATCCCAATAATAGAATTTTGGCAAAACAGAGAAATCCCATTAATAGAGGCATTGATACATCATATTGACAAGAACAAAGAAACAAAATAAAGAGATTGAACCAAAGAGAAAAAAAAAGTGATTAAAATTCAAACAATCATGTGATTAAAATCATGTTCTGTTCGAAAAAATTTCAATTAATAAGAGTGAATACCCACCCGGTCCCTGAAAATTATCTCGAAAGGACAACGAGGTCTCCAAGAAAAAAAATATTCAATCCGGTCTCTGATCTTTTTTTTGGGACTGATTAGTCTATGTGGCAAAAAAAACAACATTGACTTTTTTTGGCACAAGCGTCTTGTTGTCCTTTCGAGATAATTAGCAGGGACCAGATTAGATTTTTTTTTTCAAGGACCTCGTTATCTTTCGAATTAATTGTCAGGGACTATTTTAGGTTTTTCTCAATTAATAATGGCATGAGCAAGGCTAAAGCATGCTAATATTTAACAAAATCATAGCCCCAATTTGCGTCCCTGTCACCAATTTGTAATCACGGAGTCAGAAAAGATAGCGGAGTCGAGTAGAGAGCGGGATCTTCTTGGTACGGCGATGGACTTGTTGCGCTTCAGAAGGTGTAGCGGAGCAGAGGAAAGCTTCAAGCAAGCAGCAAGTAGTGGTACACGACGGGCTTCATCTCTCGCAGCTGTAATAGATTCGAACCACGCACAACTAGAGGAGATGGTGAGCAGCTCTGACAAAAGAAAGGAAGCAGAAGAGCCCGGCGTCGCCGTCTTTGTGGGATCCAACAGGCACAATGCTGATTAGAGCTCAGAAAAAAAGGTTTAGGGTTAGAGGACTTCTTCTTCTTCTCCTTTAGCAGAGAAAAAGAAGAGGAGGGAGGAGACGAAGAACACGAACCTAGATGAACAATTTTTTTATTTTTATTTTTTGTTTTTTTTTCATGTGTTTTTGTTTTGTTTTTATAAATTATTTAAAATTTAAAAATATAAATTAAAGTTAATTAAATTCTAAATTTTAATTAATTTTAGGATAGTTTTCTT
>NC_029793.2:8413173-8437956 GCF_000816755.2 Arachis ipaensis | reverse complement strand
TGATAAATCTTCTGGGATTTCTGGTCGTGAGTGTCATTTATATTATTAGGTTAACTATAAGTAGTTGAGAGTTAATAATAATTAGTAATTGTAGATTAGTATTTATTATAGTAGTTGATGAGTGTTTTTATAAATACTTTGTATGTTATATAGTTTCATACAATAATTAATTAATTATATATTCGGTAGTTTTTTGGCTGTTTATTAGTTTTTCGACAATTTGTTAGTATTTTTATAATTCTGTCTATGCTTTTTTTTTATATAATTTTGTCTGTTTTCTTTGTTTTATCTGCATTTTTTTAACCGTTTTTTTTTGTGTTCTGTTTTGACAATTCTTTAATGCTTGATTTTAATTTGGGAAATTATATATCATAAAAATTAACTTGATATTCGATATATGTTTGATCTCATTTTAATTTATTAACAATATTATAATGTTTATTTAATGTCTTTAATGGATATACAAGTGATTGTATTATATTGGTCTTTCTTCAAAATGATATGTATCTCCTTACCAATACTAGTATCATTTTAAAGATTATATCTATCTAGGAGTGGCAAACAAACCAAAACTTGCCAGGCCAACCGCGTAACTCGCCAAATAAGGTGGATCGGGCTGAAAATTTGAAACCGCCATAATTAAAAAACTCGCTTAATCTATGGACTTTGACAGGTTACGACGGGGCGGGGCGGGACGGGGCTTCCCCAGTAGGCCCATCATTTTTTTTTTTTATAATTGAAGATGATCTAAGTTATAATTTTGATTAGGGTTAAGTAGGATTTTGATCCCTAAGATATAGCCGAAAATTTTTTCCTCCCCAACCTTTTCTTACATACAAAATCGTCCCTAAAGTTTAACTTGGTTTTAAAATCATCTTTCGGACCAAAATATCTTTCTCCTTCTTCACCAAAATACTAAATTTCTATTCTTCTTTTTCTTCTTCTTCAACTAAAATTTCAACTAGAATTTTAACAGCAACAATTCAACTAACAAATATAAAAAAATCAAAACAAAATTTTAACTAGCAAATATCATATGCAGAAGAATGAAATTAGAATTAGAAGCTGAAGAAACAAAAACAGAAAAACAATGAAATCAATCAAAATTAAATGGAATCCGAATCAACAACAACAATGTAATTAACAAAATCAACAAATCTAATAATATAATTAACAAAAGAAACAGAAGCTGAATAATCAACGTAATTAATAAAATCAACAAATCAAAAACAGAATTGGAACCTTAAAGAGGACCAACGGCAAGCGAGGAGTAGCGGCGAACCTGCGAGGAGGAGAAGCAGTGGCAAGATCCAGCAAGATTCACATGCTGCAACAAGTGCTAGCTTATGAGAATCTTGATGATCTAGCAAGAAAGGAGTTCAACAAGAGGCAACAAGTGCAATGGGATATTATTTCTGTCTACAAGTAGACTCAACTTCAGGCTCAAGCTAATTCTTTAGTTCTTCATCATTGTTGTAACCACTAGAAACATTAATATCCAAAGGTGGCAGGGTAGGGTTACTTGAATACTGATGAAAAGGAGGGTCATAACTTGATTTTTCGGGTTCGAGTTTGAGTTTAGATCCAAGCTCAAGCTCAAGCTCAGAGTTGCTCTTTTATTCATCGTTGTTAGTACTTGAATCTTGACAATGAAAATGATCATCATTTGGTTCGCTACTATTAATAATGTCCTCCCCAACACAATCTCCATGAAAAATAGTAGTTTCATCTTTGGGAGAATTTCGGTGAAGTGACTCATCATTTGATTCTTTATAGCAGCTACTAGAAACAATCCAAGATGGAGGAGGTGGTTGAAACAATGGAATAGTAGTAAAGATGTTGTCCATATCATTCCAACCAAGGTATTGGTATGGAGGGTTGAGTTCAACATCATATTGAGGTGATGTGTTCATGTTGTATGCTGGAAACTACATATAAACTAGTCTAAAAGGGCTTAAATTAATAATTAATATAGGGCGTTTTGGTTTTAGTCCCTCAAAAAATTTCTTGAAATGTAATACTGATAAGGATAATTTTGTTTTGGTGTTGTCCAGTAATGTGTTGTAAATTTATTGAAAAAGTTAGATAATAATGGCATAACATTTATTTAATATTACATACCTTCACATTAATGATAACAATAACAGCAACAACAAAGCCTTGTCCTACTAAATGAAAATTACTACAAATATTAAATGACACCATTGTGCCTATCACAAATGATGCTTGAACTCAGCCATATATTCCTTGTTTGATTAAATTTATTCAATCCCATTTTTAATTTATTAATAAGTATATTTTTTCCTTCTAAGATTCATTATATTCAATATATTTAGACAATATATACTTATTAATAGTCCGTCGATGGAAGGCTTAGTAATTATAGCTCTCTGAAGATGGTTCTTCTTACTCTTATGATGGAAGTAGTTTGGGAAGTCCTCTTGTTCCTTCGCTTCTAAGAGCTCCCCATTTCAGGTTTAAGTCCCCTAAGCGCCAAGGAGAGACTATATCTAAAGGTCATAAGAATTATGAACTCATGCTTAATTTGCAGCTAGGTATCAGGTACTGATCATGCCTTTTTCTTCTCCCATGTATTTAGATCTTTCTAGTAGTAAAGATTACGAAAACATTTCTATTCATCTAACACTACTAGCAAATATGCATCAGTATATTTTGTTAAATTAAACATTTTTGAACAGTAAATTTAGTTTTAGAATGGAGGAAAGAACCCAACACTACTAAGGCTAGGGGGAGACCTTTGCAATAGTTAACTGCCCTTCTTGACAGCTCTTTATATCCCACTTCAGGAGAGTCTTCATTAAATGCATTCAAGCTGAACAATGTAAGGGATGCAGGGGAATCTAACCCCGCCACCTCATGTATTTTCTCAACTCTCCGGTTTTGCAGCACACTTTTATCTCTAGTTGTAATGATGATCTTACTACCTGGACCATAGGATTCAAGCTCCCCAGCCAGGTATTTTCAACAGCTTTGAACTACTCACATCATCAAGAACTATGAAATTGCTTTGTCTGCGGATCCTGCACTCAACAAAAGTTGATTTTGCTGCGCTACTTTGGCGAACTTTTTCATTTAACAGCACTGAGTAAAGTTGATCACGTAAATCATGTAGTCCTTGCACATGATCTCCTGATCTTTCCCGTATATTTTCCAAGAAGCATGAACCTTCGAACCCATGAGAGTATTTGTCAAATACTCAAATATATATCTCGCAATAGTTGTTTTGCCTATCCCACCTATCCCCCATATACCAACCGATCGAGCTTCTCTTAGTAATGATTCTAAAGGGGCAGACTTTTCCTGAATACCAACTAGGCCTTTAAAATCATTGGGTGGGTAATGGTAAATTAGCTTTTGCAAAACGTCTTTGACATTTGACAATCCTTTGAATGAGTTCAGTGTCATCCCTACAGTATGAAATAGAGCATAAAAATTTAATTGTTAAGTGAAAGAACCATTATTCATTCTAGCGCATTGATTGCAATTTAGATTTTTTAGATTCCTTAAAACTATATATGCAAATCTATCCTTGAACTTTCTTAAATATGTGTTCCCCCTAAAATAATTGCACTATACATTAGGTATGAACAAATCTAATATACAATTTTGATATAAAATTTTTTTATATTTTATACTAAGTTTGGAGTAAAGATCCAAATGACCCTTGAAATTTGTCTCGCACCTTAAAATAGCTCCCGAAATTTCATTTAACCCAATTTAAATTCTCAAATGTGGGTTCTTGATGTCTTTGGATTCATCTCCGCTAACTTTGTCACGGTTCAAAGTCCTTGCCCAACTTCCATGTGACTGAGACTTGATGGAATTATCATAAACTTGATTGCCGCCATCAAAATTTGGAATTCAAATTAGATTAATTGAAATTTCAAAGAACATTTTGAGGCGCGAAACAAATTCCAGGCGTCATTTGGCATTTTGCTCATTATATTTGCTAACCATGGATTAAAAATTTATCAATCAGACCTGAGACTAAAATACACATCACATTAAATTGAGGGAGGTAAAGTGCAATTGCCATGTCAGCAACATCGTTTACTTAGCAAAATTTTAAAATTAATTACTCAATTTTTGTCAAATCATTTATTATTTTTAAATTAGCAATATATATATATATATACAAAAAACAATATAATAATTAGAAATTAATAACGTCTAACCAAATTTGTAACTTACAAAGACATTAAATCCATATTTCTATATTTATTATATCTTACCGTTGTAAACAATACAATAAATTTATAATTCTAATAATTAATTTATTAATTTCTATAAATAACTCATTCAATGTAATAAACATCCATATTACAAATATCATAATATTATTAATTATAATAAATTTTAAGTTACAAATATTCAAATTCCATACTATTTGAAGATTGAACTACTTATATAAGTCTCTTATTACTATTATTTCAAATAGCATCAAATTTAGCACAAAAAATTTATTTTCGAACTACACATCATCTCAAACTTACTCGAATGGAGATAATTATGTTGAATGTGAAAAGGGTAAGAAAAAATTGTTGGGTACAACTTTTTCAAATCTAATGGCACTCCAGAAAAGTAAAAACATTAAAACACCACCCCAATTGAAAAATTTGTGCAACCTCACTTATATTTGAAGTCAATATAAATGATTTTAATCTTAAAGAAAGTTCTAAACAATATACTCTTACCAAAACATTTGTTCCAACAAAAAACACTGAACTTCAACACTCATTACAACAAATAAAACAAGTAATACTAAAAAAAATTACTTATTTTAGTTATTTTAGACATCATTTTTATTTCTAATTTAAATTATTCATTGATTATAGGAACTAACTTCGCCAACACTAATATCATTAGATGAAGATCACATACCATCAAGAGATTAAGGAGAAAGAAAACTATACAAATTCAAGATATATATTTGGAAGAAAAACATACTTATAAAGATGGAACAAACAACACAATAAAAAGTGTATACAACTCAACAATTCATAAAGAACATGTCTTCAGAAGAACCTATACAGAAAGAAGAAAGTAACAACTCTAACAATAACCAATAAAAAAAAGAGGACGAGTGCCACATAAGAAGACTAAGATCATCAACTAAAACAAACGCAAAAATCAAAATCACCAAATAAAAATGTCATTTTGTACATGCAACTCAGTTTATACATTTAATTTAATTTTACAAAATATAATAATTTTTAATATTTATTATATATTATCGTTAATTTACCGTCACAGACATTGCGTGAATCACGTTCTAGTCTAGTAGAATCCATTTACTGAATAATGAAGAAGTTCAAACGAATCATTACCTATAAGAGCGAGAGTCAGAATCCCAGCCAGCCAAATCAGCTGCTTCAGCCAGAGCATCCTTCCATTTTTGAATCTTGTTTATATCAAGCGTGGAATTTTGCATGTGCTTCTCAAACGCTTCTTTGTAACTTCTGCTTCCTTACATGTGATGGATCAATCTCATAGAACACAGGTATAACAACCTGTCCATATTCTTTTCTACACTCCAATATCCTCACGAGTTCTTCAAGGCACCACTTGGAGTCAGCATAGTTCTCCGAGAAGACGATAACAGACACATACGAATCCTCGATTGCGCGAAAGAGCGATGGCGAGATCTCATCGCCTTTGTGAAGCTCGTAATCGATGAAGGTCTTTATTCGCTTTCTTCACAGTGCTTCGTGATGATGGCAAGTAAAGTTGGTGCGCGTGTCCTCACCCAAAACTGATAAATACATCGTACTTTCCATGAGTACTCAACGGACCAACCAAACGGGAAGATAATGAAGAAGAAGGAGGAGGAAGCTGTAACTGCCTTTCGGCCGGGTCGGGTTCGGGTTAGATGAAGCGGCAGAAGAATCAAGAGGGAGGTTGGGGAAGAGGAAGAGTCGCATACGAGCAGTTTTAGGGGAAGCGCTGTGGAGTTGATCGTACTCGATCATCATGTTTTCGA
Organism: Arachis ipaensis; assembly: GCF_000816755.2. Lineage (NCBI taxonomy): Eukaryota > Viridiplantae > Streptophyta > Magnoliopsida > Fabales > Fabaceae > Arachis > Arachis ipaensis. Next base: position 8,431,955 of record NC_029793.2, on the reverse strand, counting down.
GGTCGTCATCGTCGGTGACGGAGATAAGGGAGTCGAGATCCTCGCCGGGAAGCTGGTGCTTGAAGGAGACGTCGGCGGAGGCGGCGGGATTGCAGAGGGTGGCAAGCATAGTGGGGAAGGTTACGGTCGTGCGGTGGACGTAGAGGATCTTGGTGTGGTCGTGTATCGCGTTGGATCTCGCCGCCATAGCTGCATATGAATTTTGCCTTATAACTCCATCTTCCTTTTGCTTTTTCGATTCTAGGTTTGGAGTTTGGAGAAGAAGAAAAAGAAGAAGAAGAAGAAGAATGATGTGTTTGAGATGGGAAAGAAGGAGGATGCTGGTCAACGAAAATACTCATCCATGCATATGGTCTGGAAAAGAATAAAAAAATTAAAAATACGTATTGATCAGTTACTGTTTTTGGTGCTTCATACTCTATACACATCACTTTTTTCAGTAAGTTGGCCTGTGTGAATATACTCTGGGTCCAAATAATAAACATCTAATTCAACTTGATGCATCGAACCCAAACTTAGATTCCTAAAATCAAACAATAATTTGGCAGTATAAGTGTCATCAAGGAGAATGTTGGCACTTGAGACACTTGAGTGGATAACTGGTAGTCTGGTACCTGAGTGCAAATAATCTACAGCTCTAGCTGCATCTATTGCTATCTCTAGACGAATTTTCCATGAGAAGCTGATCTTTTCTTCCTTGTGTAGCTTGTCAAAAAGGGTACCATCATTGAAAAATTCATAAACCAGTAAAGGAACTTCACTCTATCTCTAAGCAATAACCCAAGATGTGGACCACATTCATATGCCAGATTTGTTCTAGAAGAGCCACCCTATTATTGAACTCATTGATTAGGCTCTGATCAAATTCACTGAACTTCTCGATAGTTAAAAGTTAAAACCCTATTATTGGACAAAATTCCTTTGAAAAGCATACTATTAGGTCGTTTACCAATGATTAGACTTTCATCATAGTTGTTGGTAGCCTTAAAAAGTTGCTCTGCAGTAAAGAATGTAGATTTGCTGGAAGCTCATCGTAGTAAAGGGCGACAATTTTGTATAAAGAACTTGTGCTAGAACAGGTCTTTGGGAAAATAACTCAAAAGTCAACAAAAGCTGTAAGTCAATGGTTGTTTTATTTTGATAAATTTTCTCATTCATCTTAGTTATGATGTGCTGAAAATATAAAACATTCACACTTTCATTTTAGTATTTTATCAATATTTCAAGTTTCAACGATCACTGTTGAGTTAAGAAATTAACTAAATTAATTAGTGATGACAAACATTATTTTTGGGCAAATAAATAATTAGTGTTGATTAATTATAATTGCATATTACTAATTATTTATAAAACTACTGCAGGCCAAAATCTGATTCACAGCCCAAATGGAATGGAAAATAAAACAAAGCTAATGGGTTAAATAAATAAATGAAGCCCATGAGGAAACAAGGCTGAAAAATCAGAATGGGCAAAAAGATTGGATACCCGATCCAAGCCCGATTTGATTTCAATTCCCTCCATCTTGCTCCAACCAAAGCAACGTTCCTCTCCTCTCTAATCAAATCACATCAAGACTTCAGAAAAGTAAGAAAGAGAAAGAGAGAAAAAGCTTCCTCCATAAACCAGAAACCAAAGAAGCAAGAAAGAGAAAATCTAAGCTTGAAGCACAGAAGCTAAAGCAGAAAATCTAATCTAAATCAAGCTTAGGTTAAAGGTAATCCATCTCATCTTGCATGCATCAGATCTTCATCCCTTCTTCCCAACTCTCTGCACAATCCGAAAATGGCATTCAAGGGAAAGTTGATCTTTGTTCTTCACTGCTACAAATCCACGGTCACAAGAGACTCTTGGGGACCAAGTTGCATTTTTATGGCTAAGATCAAGTTGACCATAAGAAGATTTCTATTGTTACTGCTTTGTGGCTTTCGGTCAAGATGAGGAAGTCAGAGGAAAAGTTTCTTCTCTGAGGATTAAGGTGAAAAAGTGAATCTGTGAGTTGGTGAAGCTCAAGGCTCAAGGTGTTGACCTTGGAAGAAGAACTCAGCCACATGCAAGGAGATAAAAGAAGCTTGCTGTTCATTCAGAAAGCAAGGAGAGAAAACCAGAGTTTGAGAGTTGTGTTCTGTGAAGTACTCACTGTGAAGTTCCTCTACTTGGATAATGCTTTCTATCAAAGAAGCATTCGGCCAATACTGAAGAACTAAATTAGTGGTTTGCAAAGCTGGTTTTTCACATAGCAAAGAGGCTGTTGATGAAGTCAATCTCCTTCATGTTTTACAGATTGTAATTTACTTTTCAATGTTTATCTTTCTGTAATTTCTTGAGAGAAAAGGCATATTGAGAGAACTCAAGTAAAAAGCCATGAGTGGAAAAAGGTTGAGTGATACACTTGAGAGAAAAGCCTAGAGTTATTTTCTGATTTCTTTAGGTGTGTTTATGTCTTGTATCTTGTACCTGTGAGGTATCCCTTTCTTAGTTGGGTTAGCACTAAGAGTGAATAGTTAGGTATTAGCATAGCCAATGTCAAGTTAGGTTAGAACTTGAGTGTGAAAGGATTGGGTCAATCCTGTGTTATTGGTGTATGTAATACTGTTAACTATAGTGAAATTCTTCCATAGTTGTGGAGGAGACTGGATGTAGGTTGCATAGCACAAGGCAACCGAACCAGGATACATGCTGGTGTTAGCTTTTCTCTTCTATGCTGTGTTCTGTTTTCTGATATTCATGAGACAAAAATAAATTGTCTCATAAATTTCCGCTGCTGAGTTCAAACAGAATCAGAATTGCAATCTGTTTTAAAAGGGTAACAACAGCAACTAAAAGGAAGGCATAGATTCAACCCCCCTTCTCTAAGCCTACCACAACCTTCAATTGGTATCAGGAGCTAAGGTCTCAAGAATCAAGCTTAACCGCTTGGAGCAAAGATCCAATGGCGAACAACTTAGGCACAACCACAGTTGCCTACACCCTCACTGAAGGCCAGTCAAACAACCGGCCACCTTTCTTCAACGGGAAGAACTACTCCTACTGGAAGGAAAGGATAAAGATCTTCATCCAATCCATTGACTACAACATATGGAAGATTGTTGTGAGCGGTCCCAAGATTCCAACAAAAATAAGTGCTGATGGAATGGTGACTCCAAAAGAAGAAGCTGAATGGAATGAAGATGATAAGAAGAAGATAGAGCTGAATGCTAAAGCAATCAACCTTCTTCACTGTGCTATCAGCTTTGAAGAGTACCGGAAGGTGTCTAGATGCAAGACAGCCAAAGAAATCTGGAAAAAACTCCAGGTTACACACGAAGGCACCAAACAAGTAAAAGAAACGAGGATTGATATGCTGCGAAAAGAGTATGAGATGTTTAGCATGAAGGATGGAGAAAGCATTGATGAAGCGTTTGAGAGATTCTCAATCATAATCAACAACCTTGATGCTATGGGTACAAACTATGCAGAACAAACCTTGGTGAGAAAACTCCTTAGAAGCCTCACAAAAGAGTGGGAAAACACTGCCACTGTCCTAACCGAGAGTAACAACAGATGAGCTGAGAGGAAAACTCCTTGCCTGTGAAGCCACACACACAAACACAGACTCAAAGAAAAAGGGAATAGCCCTCAAGTCACAAATAGAACCGAAAGAGTGAGTGTAGTGATGGTATTTCAGATGACGAGCTTTTGTTTTTTGCTAGGAGACTTAGAAGGATGATGAAGGACAAGGGCAAATACAAAGGTTCAAGTTCAAAAGAGCACAAGTTCGACTTGAGCAAAGTGACGTGCCATCACTGCAAGGAGGCTGGACACTTCAAGCTAAACTGTCCAAAGCTCAAAAAGGAGGACAAAGGAAAGAAGGAAAGGAAGAGAGTACTCATGGCAGCTTGGGAGGATCTTGAGAATGACTCAAATGAAGAAGAAGAATCTGAAGGAGATGACAAAGACTGCTTCATGGCTGGAAACAACAATCTTGATGAGGTAAACTATTATGATTTGACCATTGAGGATTTGCATGTTATTATTGATGATCTCACTTTAAACACATCAAAACTGCTTGACAAATACAATGAATGCAGATCTGAAAGAGATGTGTTAAGAGATGAAAATGAATTTTTAAAAGAAAAAGTGAAGGAAACTGAATGTGCTTTGGACATCATTGAAGAAAACAGATTTCTAAAATCTGAACTTGAAAAATTAAAAGGAAAGCACATTGTGGATCCTTCACATGAGTTAATTGCTGAAAATAAAAGATTAAATGATATGAGTAAAAGGCTGAATGGTGACTTAGCAAAATTTGCTCAAGGTTCTAGTAACTTGGACAAAGTACTTGCAAGTCAAAGACCATTGTTTGAAAAATCTGGTTTAGGCTACATAACCAAGGAAGATGCATTTTCTAATATTTCCTCTATAAAGTTTGTGGCTTCTTCATCAAATACCAAAACCATACCAAACAAATCTGGTATTGAAAATACTCCAACACTTGAAGAAAAATTTGATGAAGTATACACAAGTAAAACTGAGCCTTCACCAAAAACTGAACCGAGTTCAAACCGGCCAGGTTTGGGTTATATTTCGAAAAATGAGGCTGCTTTCAAGAAACCAACTTTTTACAACAAAACCTCATTTTCGAAAGGCAAAAATATTCAAAAAAATTCTGGTGAAAATGCTTTTGCAAAGAGGATTAACTTTATTAAAAATCAGTTTGTCAAAAGAAATGCATCTCCTCCAAGAACCAGAAAATTTCAAAGCTTTAATCATTTCAAGCAATATAACTCACATCAGTTTCAGCAACACACACCAGAAAATCATTGTGTTAATTGCAAGAAATTTGGTCACTCATATGCACAATGCTTCATTGAAAAGAGAGTTGTAGGAAACAAAGTCTACAATGTTGTTTGTGATTTCAATGCACTTGGGCAACCAAGATGGATTAACTTCAAAGGATCCAAATTAATTTGGATACCTAAGGCTACTTAAAACTCATCATGCAGATCTGCCTAGCATCCAAGAACAAAAAGGACATGTGGTACATGGATAGTGGATGTTCAAGGCACATGACTGGGCCAGAAACTGCAACTGCTGAAAATTCGAGAGACAATTCCATTTTGTCTCATGAATCTGAAGGAAATCCTGCAGTCAGCAGCGTTCAGAATCCCTTGGTGAATGAATCTGCCTCCAAGTCCACCAGACCTCGTGAATGGAGATTCTTGAAGAATTATCCTAAGGAATTTGTCATTGGGGACGTCTCTCATGGAGTGCAAACAAGGTCTTCCACTAGAAAGGCAAATGAAGGATCAAACATTGCCCTTCTTTCACAAATAGAGCCTCAAAACGTCAAGGAAGCACTTAGTGACCCTTCTTGGGTCAAAGCTATGGAGGATGAGCTTCTTGAGTTTGAAAAGAACCAAGTATGGACTTTGGTTCCAAGGCCAAGTGGAAAGAAAGTGACCGGCACCAAGTGGATATTTCGGAACAAGTTGGGAGAAGATGGTAGCATTGCAAGAAACAAGGCAAGACTAGTGGCACAAGGATATGACCAAGAAGAAGGAATAGACTTTGATGAATCCTTTGCCCCTGTTGCCCGAATGGAAGCCATAAGACTTCTCTTAGCTTATGCTGCATATTGTGGTTTTAAATTATATCAAATGGATGTGAAATGTGCATTTTTGAATGGTGTGATAGATAGAGAAGTGTATGTGGAGCAGCCTCCTGATTTTGAAAATAAAGAGCATTTTAATCATGTTTTCAAATTATCTAAAGCTCTCTATGGTTTAAGACAAGCTCCTAGAGCTTGGTATGAGAGACTTAGTTCTTTTCTTGTGAAAAAATGGTTTTCAAAGAGGCACCACTGACACAACTCTGTTTATCAAGAACTCTAATGATTCTTTTATTCTAGTCCAAATATATGTTGATGACATTATTTTTGGATCAGCCAATGAATCCCTTTGTTCTGAATTTGGAAAACTCATGACAAGTGAATTTGACATGAGTATGATGGGTGAACTTAATTTTTTCCTTGGGCTGCAAATTAAACAAACTGAAAAAGGTATTTTCATTCATCAAGAAAAGTATGCCAAGGAATTAGTTAAGAAATTTGGTATGGAAAATGTCAAACCCATGGGAACTCCCATGCATCCTAGTTCTAAACTAGATAAGGGAGAAACTGAGAAAGATGTTGATGAGACTAGGTATAGAGGAATGATTAGCTCTCTAATGTACTTAACTTCCTCTAGACCCGATATTGTGCAAAGTGTTGGATTGTGTTCTAGGTTTCAATCCAAACCTAAAGAGTCACATCTTTCTGCAGTTAAAAGGATCATTAGATATGTTCATGGCACATCCAATTTTGGTCTTTGGTATCCTAAGATTGATGATTTTTCTGTAGTTGGTTATTGTGATGCAGATTTCGCTGGTGATAGAGTTGATCGAAGGAGCACTTCTGGTTTATGTTACTTCCTTGGAAAGTCCTTAAATGTCTGGTCAAGTAAGAAGCAACCAACGGTGGCCTTATCCACTGCAGAAGCTGAGTATATAGCTGCTTCCTCTTGTTGTTCTCAGCTTTTATGGTTAAAAACACAGCTTGTTGATTACAAATTAAATGCTGAAAATATTCCCTTGATGTGTGATAATATGAGTGCCATTAATATTTCTAAAAATCCAGTTTTGCACTCTAGGACCAAACACATTGAAGTGAAATTTCACTCAATAAGAGAACATGTCCAAAAAGGGGGATATTAGTATTCAATTTGTTAAATCAGAGGAGCAATTAGCAGATATTTTTACAAAACCATTAGCTGAGGATAGATTCTGCATGCTTAGGACTTGTCTAGGAATCTTGAGTTATGATTCTTTGTTTAAAAAATGCTGATGTATTTGCTGGAGCTTTTTTTTTTGTCTCATAAACAGGCATGAGACAATTTTGGGCAGGTGATGAACGTTTCCATCAAGTCAACATGTTCTGGGCTTGTTTCAAATAAATCTCAATCTGGGCCAACCTCAATATTCAGATCAAGAGTGGTCCAAATGTGTTTCATTAATTTCATATCATCTCAAGGCCCAAATATGAATGTTACAATCTTGTTTGTTAGTTTTTGATGAATTGTGTGTTTCATAAAAGGCTTTCACTAAATGTTTTGTGGCCCAAAAAGTGTTTCAGGTTAATTTTGTTGTTTTTCAAAATTTTAAAATTAATTTTTTTAATTTTTAAAATCAAATAAAATATTTCTTGAATGAGGTCATGTCTTTTCAAGTCTTTTCAAATGGTGATGCAGTTGCATGATTTTGGAAATTTGCTTTTGGGTACGGTTACCAACACTCCCTCTCTTCCCTCCATTACTCCTTTTTTATCCCTTCGGTTTTCACCACTACCCACATTACTCTCTTTCTTCTTAAATCAAAAACCACCAAATGAGGAAGAAAACCATAGTACACAAGCCTCCTCGACTGAGACAGCAAAACCTAAGTCAAGGTCTGTTCCTGTGCGCTCACAAAGAGGTAACCCTCATCGCCCTCTCACATCTGTTAGAGAACCAGACATTGATCCTTTTGCTCACAAATCACACTACATGACATCTCACTCAGACTTTAACCCCCATCGTTTCAAATCTGCCATGAACCATGATTTTTATGAGGGAGTCGTTCAGTATCGTACTCTATGCCCATCTTTTCTGGCTGATTTACCTGATTTGAAAAAGAAAGGTTTTTCTTTTGTTGAAAATTTGGAATTTTTAGACTGGAATCACCTTTTCAAAATCAAAAAACCTATATATCCTCAGTTGGTCAAAGAATTTTATGCAAACATGACTTACCATGAAGGAAGTGTACATTCGTATGTTAAGGGCAGAGACATTATCTTGAATAATGAAACTATCAGTGACTCCTTGAAGTACACTGATGTTGGGCCGTGTGCTTATACCTCTATGAAATGGGATGAAGGTGTTGGTATTTCTTACCATGATGCTTTGGCTCACATTTGTGAACATATTTCCCTAATTGATGGCATCACACCCACTCACAAAGCCCTGGGATATGAACGTGCTCAGTTGCACCGAATTGTTAATCACATCTTGATTCCTCAAAGTGGTTCATATCAAAGGGTCTCTTACACTGACACACTTGTTTTTGTATGCCCTAATCACTAAAACAGAAATCTCTTTTGCCTACTTGATGGCTAGATACATGTTTGATTCTGTTAGAAGTATAAAAGATAAAGCACTACCTTATGGCATGTTTTTAACTTGCATATTTGAGAATTTTGGTGTTGACCTGTCAAATGAGGATTATAAAAACAGACATTCATACCTAAAAGGGGGTGGTTCAGTGAAACAGAAAAAAGGACCAACTCGATCTGAGAGAGTGGTTCTAGATGATGATGATGAAGAGTTCATTCCAGATGATTCTACTGCTCCTTCCACTGAGGGTACTTCCATCTCCACTGGGAAGAAATCCACTCTGCTGAATGTGGTCAGGGATGTTGCTCAAGAGTTTGTCTCCCAATCGAATCACTTGATTGAATTGAGCAAAGAGAAAAGGAAGCTGGCTAGCAAGCATGAGAACTTTCTAAAGAAATCAAGGGATAGGGTGGCTGTACTGATGACTTTCATTGACAACCTTCAAAATGATGAAGACATTGCCACGGATGTTGAAGAAGAAGCTGCTTCGGAGGGGAATGGTTCTGATGCCTAGGATTTGTCTCATAAAAACTACTGCTGCTGCTCTCTTTTTGTCTCATGAATTCTGTTTCTTTAGCTACTTTTGAACTGTTTCATTTTGGATGACTGTAATAACTTTGAATACTAATGCACTTATGGTAGTTTAGTTAGTGTTTTGGACTGTGCACTAACCTTTCTTGCAGGGTTTATAGTGATGTTTTTGTTGTTCTTGCTTATTATCAACCCTTGATGACAAAAGGGGGAGTAATAGGAGAAATAGCAATAGCTGGCATGCTATTCTGACTAAAGTTGCCTTTGATTACTGTTTTTTGTGGACTTTGTTTGACTGCAGCAGATTTTAATAAGCTTGATTTTCAAATGTTTGCAATTATTGTGAACTGTTGTGAAAGAGGTTGGAAACTTGCTTTATGATATGTTGCTATCTGACTCTGACCCTGATGTATTAAAGCTCTATTTTGGCCATTTAAACTATCACTGTTTGCTATACTTTTGGTTGGTACATAGCATATGTTTAGTTCCATATAAGCATATGTAAACAGGAAAGAAGAGAAGAGCATAAATCCAGGGGGAGCAATTTTTGAAAAGGAAAGGGGGAGCAACATAAAAGCAAATGACAAAAATCAAAGGGAGTTTCTAAACCTTACTCAAACTCATTTCTTTTGCTTATTGCTTAAATCATGTTTGTCATCAAGGAGGAGATTGTTGAGTTAAGAAATTAACTAAATTAATTAGTTATGACAAATATTATTTTTGGGCAAATAAATAATTAGTGTTGATTAATTATAATTGCATATTACTAATTATTTATAAAACTACTGCAGGTCAAAATCTGATTCACAGCCCAAATGGAATGAAAAATAAAACAAGGCTAATGGATTAAATAAATAAATGAAGCCCATGAGGAAACAAGGCTGAAAAATCAGAATGGGCAAAAAGATTGGATACCCGATCCAAGCCCGAATTGATTTCAATTCCCTCCATCTTGCTCCAACCAAAGCAACGTTCCTCTCCTCTCTAATCAAATCACATCAAGACTTCAGAAAAGTAAGAAAGAGAAAGAGAGAAAAAGCTTCCTCCATAAGCCAGAAACCAAAGAAGCAAGAAAGAGAAAATCTAAGCTTGAAGCATAGAAGCTAAAGCAGAAAATCTAATCCAAATCAAGCTTAGGTTAAAGGTAATCCATCTCATCTTGCATGCATCAGATCTTCATCCCTTCTTTCCAACTCTCTGCACAATCCGAAAATGGCATTCAAGGGAAAGTTGATCTCTGTTCTTCACTGCTACAAATCCACGGTCACAAGAGATTCTTGGGGACCAAGTTGCATTTCTATGGCTAAGATCAAGTTGACCATAAGAAGATTTCTATTGTTACTGCTTTGTGGCTTTCGGTCAAGATGAGGAAGTCAGAGGAAAAGTTTCTTCTCTGAGGATTAAGGTGAAAAAGTGAATCTGTGAGTTGGTGAAGCTCAAAGCTCAAGGTGTTGACCTTGGAAGAAGAACTCAGCCACATGCAAGGAGATAAAAGAAGCTTGTTGTTCATTCAGAAAGCAAGAAGAGAAAACCAGAGTTTGAGAGTTGTGTTCTGTGAAGTACTCACTGTGAAGTTCCTCTACTTGGATAATGCTTTCTATCAAAGAAGCATTCGGCCAATACTGAAGAACTAAATTAGTGGTTTGCAAAGCTGGTTTTTCACATAGCAAAGAGGCTGTTGATGAAGTCAATCTCCTTCATGTTTTACAGATTGTAATTTACTTTTCAATGTTTATCTTTCTGTAATTTCTTGATAGAAAAGGCATATTGAGAGAACTCAAGTAAAAAGCCATGAGTGGAAAAAGGCTGAGTGATACACTTGAGAGAAAAGCCTAGAGTTATTTTCTGATTTCTTTAGGTGTGTTTATGTCTTGTATCTTGTACCTGTGAGGTATTCCTTTCTTAGTTGGGTTAGCACTAAGAGTGAATAGTTAGGTATTAGCATAGCCAATGTCAAGTTAGGTTAGAACTTGAGTGTGAAAGGATTGGGTCAATCCTGTGTTATTGGTGTATGTAATACTGTTAACTATAGTGAAATTCTTCCATAGTTGTGGAGGAGACTGGATGTAGGTTGCATAGCACAAGGCAACCGAACCAGGATACATGCTGGTGTTAGTTTTTCTCTTCTATGCTGTGTTTTGTTTTCTGATATTCATGAGACAAAAATAAATTGTCTCATAAATTTCCGCTGCTGAGTTCAAACAGAATCAGAATTGCAATCTGTTTTAAAAGGGTAACAACAGCAACTAAAAGGAAGGCATAGATTCAACCCCCTTCTCTAAGCCTACCACAACCTTCAATCACATCTTGTCAATCTGATTATATTGCGTAGGTCAAAAGCAAAGGAAATGAAGGAAGGCCAATTGATTTTGATGCTGGATTGGATCTGCTCGTTAATTTGGATTCAGCCAGCAAAGAAAATGTGTCTAAAGACATGCTGGTTCAAAACTTTTATGATCAACCAAGTACCATAGAAAGGTCTAAGCATTATGAAGAAAATCCAATGCTACTAAGAAGACAACTCCTGGTTCATCCTGACATTAATAATTGGACCGTTGAAGAACCAAATCCGGAAAGAAAAAAGGAACAAATGGGTCTTGACAAACCTAAAGTTGAAGACAAGTGAGATGATCCTCTTGCTGAACTTGAGAGCATCTTGTTGGGAACACAGAAGTCGTTGCCGAAACCAGCCTGTTCTGCAAGCGATGTTGTCATAAGGGAAGCTCTGCATAATCTTGAATGCATACTTGAAAACATTCTTGGTGACATTGAACTACAACATAAGTTACAAATTTCTTTACAGTGCATAGAACAGGCATCAGATGGAAAAGCATGTCAGCTTCTGTTGAGGATCTGATCAAAAGTTTTGCATCGACCCAAAAAGTAGTTGAAGACAACACTAGCCGCTTGGAACAAAAAGAAAAACTTGTGCACAAAATGTTAGATGCTAGGAAACAACAAGAATTACTGAAAGAAAGAATGAAACAATACAAGTTTCAAGCAGAAAGTGTTGACAGAGAGGTTTAAGATCTTGACGAACATATTCGCCTTCTTGTTGAACAAAGAAAAATCATCCAAATGAAACGGACCAAGTAGAATAAGGACTTGGAAGAATGTGATGGCAAAAGGAGGAAACTAACAGACGAGGCTAAGAATTGCATAGCTGAAAGCAAGGAGCTAACGTTGACAATTAACAATTCTGAAGTCTCATATGCATCTGCAATATCCAAGCTGGAGAAGTTGAATGAGAAATGGGAAGGTTTTCGAACATCTTTTTCACTATAGAAGTTAAAACCTCATCGTAATGTAATGTTGTAGTACAAGTTTTAACAAGCTGTTTTAATTTTCTTAATTTTTCTCTCAAATCTAGTAACTAGTTAAACCATCGTATACATTTTCTCTGTCGATTACAGTTTATATTTGAAAACAGAATATAGCTTTCTACCTTTTATGGACAAAAGATGCTTGTAACTGCACGGTTTGCTAATGATCAATGTTATAATATACTTTTTTGTGTTTTGATTTGTTTTAACTTATCCTACAGAAACACATAAGGTTGAGTGTCACACAAAATGTAAGGGCCCTTGATTGTATACCATATACAAACACACATAAAGCTGAGTGACATAATATAAGAAACAATAATTGAAGCTGATTGCAATTCTCCAAGGACAGTTTCTAGCTGAAGTATTTTTATGTTAGCTAGTAATGTCATTATACAGCTCCCATTAAGCCTTTGGTTCATGTAATTCTGATAAGAGGCTGATATTGTCAGGGAGCTCAATCAATTTACTACAATCCTTAAAATGCAATATTTGTAGCGATACTAAGCCATTAAACAGGACATATAGCTGGTCTTTCTGAAATTCCACTTCACCGTGAAAAAGATTAAGATATTTTAGGGATTTCAAGCCAGGCAACTCATTTGGAAGATGCTCAAGTCTTAAGGGGCTTAAGATTGTTTAGAATCCTAATGGATGTGTGCAATGTTTCAATTGCTGTCCTGCTTAGATATTAACTATTAAGTGCTTCTCCCTTTTAACCTGAATGAGAGCTTTGCAGTTGTCCAGTATCACAGTAAGAGCAGATAGAACTGATTCATGAAGATGACACAACTTCTCTAAACCAGAGAGATTCACCCACCTAAAGTCTTGATGCATTAGACATATCTGGAAGGTTCATTAACTTTCTACATTCACTCAGATCAATCATTTCTAGATTGTTAAGATCCTGCAACAAGTTGAAAGGAAACATCACAGCTGAAAATCTTTTAATAAAATTTTGATTGATCTCGGAAAGTAAATATATATACAGATACATATACCTTTTTCCCTGCCAAAGCTCTTCCACATTGCCGTGGCACCTGTGAATATCAACAAGAAACTCAACACACAATCCTAGCGGAAGAGACTTACAAGGGTATCCTTCCCACTGAAGGTACCTTAATTCTTTACGAAACTGTGTAAGGCCTTCAGATAGGTACTCACCACAGGAACTACCTTTGGCGAAATAGAATTTTAGAAATCTTATCCTATTCATCTTTTTAATATATCGAACTAAACTGTAAATCTTCTATCTGAGATATGTCCAAAAGTATGCCTTCCACTGTGTTAGTTCCCTGTTAAAACAATAATAAAAGAAACTAATATCAAATTAAATACTTCTATCTGAAAGCATATGCCTGAAAATAAATTAGTAAAATTGTTCTCCTTACTGTGTTGTTTTAAAGTACTAAGTACTTAACACGAATGTCTTTGACATCCCTCAATCTGCTACAGCCTCCAAGATCCAGTTCAGCTTCTTGGTGCATGCACTATCGCCAAAGCCATTTCTTGTAACAAGTCATGCATTTGTATTCTCTTGTCATAAGATGTAGTACATATTAAAGTTTTATGTTTAAGTTCGACCAGTCCATTGTTTGGTTCGAATCAATTGCAAGCATGTAGTATCTTCTTGACACGGTCTTCTACTTTTGTGGCAAAGTATCTTTGGCTGCAGACAATCTAATACCTTAACACCTCTTGAATTTCTACATTAGGGGAGTTTTCAAGTTTTCTCATAGTGCTTTCCCAAAAATCTTTATCCAGTGATCTCGAAGAGGATAAATATGAACCCAGTGCATTTAGAGCAAATGGAATACCTCCTGCATATTCTACTGCTCGTTTTGAGAGTTCCTCATATCCCTCTTTGGGATGGATTTCCCTAAAGGCTCTAAGGCTAAAAAGCTTTAGAGATTCTTCAGGGCTCAATGCCTTGACCTCGTATATCTCATCTACTTTGTTAGTAAGCAAACACCTATTTCTTGTTGTAATGATGACTCTGCTATCTTCTGGTAGGTCATCAAGAACTTTAGACTCTTCACACAAGTACTCTAATTGCTCAAGAGTATCCACACCATCAAGCACAATGAGAGCTTTTTTCAGGCTTCTTGTTGTGAGTTTAGTTCCTACAACCTTACCTATAGGATTAATTTGCTTTAGTTGCTCCAAGAGCTTTCCACGTAAATATGCCAATTCGCCATATTTTGATTCTTCTGTTATATTTTCCAAGAAGCAAACACTATCATAGTGGGGAGTGAGGATGGTAAACACAACTTTAGCAATTGTCGTCTTTCCTATTCCCCCAATACCCCAAATTCCAATTCTTTGAGCATTTTTGAGTAATAACTCAACGTGTTTACGAGTTTCTTCGATTCCAACAAGCCTTTTTGTGGTATTGGAATATCCAAATTCCAATAGCTTTTGCAAAACATCTTTGACAATGTCCTTGATGAGTAGAGATTCGTCCCTAGCATAAATATATAAAATACACATAACAAAAGGAATTTTTACATAAAGAGTTTTATCAATCGGAATACTTAAGGAATATATTAATTAGTATATAGTCCATTTTCTATTTTTTTGAGTTTGATATATCATTCTTGACCACAAAGTTTTAGAATCAATGTATAAAAATTTAAAAATTGAATCTGAATACAATAATAAGTAGGATAACTATATAATAGGATTTTGGATTTCTTGTTTATCACTTAAGTTTAAAGAGAAATTAACTAAAATGTCATGAAAATCATGAGGTATGTAAGTCGTTGGATAAGTCATGTTATTTCATTGGATTATTGTTTCAATAATAGTAATTAGTAAATATCTTAAAATATTGAGAGTAAAATTACATCAATAAATTTAAAACTTTTTTTGGGGGTATAAAATTTCTAAAATGTAATCAAATATTGGCTTAGTTGGCTCCTTCTTTAATGGGGAAGATTTTTCTAGGACCTTGAGGCTTTACAGAGTCTTAAGAGAATGCAAGGACTTTCTTGACAACATTTCATTCACATTTTAGTCCCTTTAATTAATCATTTTTATACAAAATATCAGTTTAAAAGTTAAATTGGGATTAAAAATCCTACATTCTCATTAATAACCACAACCTGAGCTCCATTTAAGGATTTGTTTGCCAATAAATTACTCCATACACAAAGCGTGGGATTCCAACCCAACACACTTGCTCAAGTGGACAAATGCTAAACCAACCCCAAGTTAGTTACAGTCAACAGTCAAGTCAGCTAATTACGCACTAATCCAGCTAATTAATTAACAAATAATACATAGATAGAAGGAAGACAACTAACCTACTTTGTGAGTCGAATCCAGATAGATCTGTGGCTTCAGCCAGAGCAGCCCTCCACCTACGCTCTTCGGATTCATCGTTCCGGTTCCGGAGATTCCGTTCCTGTTCAGAAAAAGCTTCCTGATAAGTCTCTCTCTGATAGCGTACCTGTGATGGATCTGTATTGTAGAACACAGGAATAACAAGCAGCCCTAGATGTTTTCTGCACTCCATTATTTTCACCAGTTCTTTCAAGCACCATGTTGAGGAAGCGTAGTGTCTAGAAAAGACGACCACCGATATGTATGAGTTTTCGATTGCTTTACAAAGTGAATCCCAAATGCCATCTCCTCTTTCAAGTTGATAATCTATGAATGTTTCGATTCCCTTGTTGGTAAGAGCCTTATGAAGATGGCTGGTGAAGCCGGTGCGGATGTCCTCCCCTCGGAAGCTAATAAATACATCGTACCTTTTGGGGGAGACCAGAGATGAGCATGCAACAGAGTGAGCCATATTATGAGAACACCGTTGGATGGTTGTACCGTGTAGAGGAAAAGGGATAATAATGGCAATGGCTATGCTAAACAAACAAACAAAAAGATACAAAGAATATACGCTCCAATATTGACTTATAGGTCAACCCGATTAATGGGATTTTTTAAGGGTAAAACCAGTAAAGAAACCAAGCACACACCAATATTACGTGAAAATCTCAAAAGCAAAAAACATTACATGTAAATCTTTTTTACCAGTTTAATCGAATTTATTATATTCAATTTAGGGTTTGTCAATATAATTCGATTTAGTAGGTTTATAGTAAAATTGAGGTAGTTTTAATTTAGTAGGATTTAAACGTTAGTTTGACAAGTATATGATAAATTGAATTTATGAACTTCGAATTGCACTCATAATAAATATAATAAATCGAAACAACATACCTACTAAATCGAATATAATAACTTCGATTTACAATTCCATTGAAGAGCATAGGTAAATCGATATCAATAGATTCAATTTATTAACATCAGGCATATATATGGAATTTAGACTCAATTGGTTCGAATTACAAATCACAAAATGAACCTAAATAAAAATTTTGTCAATAACCCGCCAAAATTCAAATCTAACTACATAGAGGACGATCCAAACTGTATCTATTAGTTGATAAAGTTGCACATATTGTTAGTGTCATTCATAAAAAAGTTAGTAAATGAAATTTTTTTTTGTCAATATAGGTTAGTAATGCTAGTAATGTTAACATGCTTCCTCTAGTAGCTATATATATTAGGAATTAGAAAATTAGAAAATTAGTTAGGAATTAGAAAATTAATTTTTTTCAATATAAAAGATGGTTAGAAGTAGTGATTTAGTAGTTGGTTAGATTTTAAAAATTTGAAATGGTACTTAAAAATATTAGTTAGAGTAGTAAATGTAAACTCTGTTAGATTTTTTAGGTTATTAATTTTATATTTAGCGAGGAGTAATTTAGGATTAGAATTCACTTTAACTTAATAGTGCCGTTATCATGGTAATTGAGGATTGCAATATATTTTTTACGTTAAAGTTATTTTTATTAGAGTACTCCCGTGTTAAACTCATTTAGTTTTAGCATTTTGTCTTTTATTTGAAAATATAAGATTATATGTTTGGGTTTAGGTTTTTTTTCCAATTAGGTGATGCATTATTTACCATGTTATTATGGTTCTTATAAATAATTTTTTATGGGTCTTATAAACAATTTTTTATAAGTTAGGTCATGCATTATTTAGCATTTTTTCAATTTTTTTAATTAAACATTGTTTTGTTATGGTTCTTATAAATAATTTTTTATCGTTATGCAGCATCAACGCTGTATCATCAGCATGAAAAGGTAACACGGTATGTTCCTAGATGACAGGATCATGCCCTACTTGCAAATGGCCGGTTTATATCATTTTGCGAGGCTGAACGAGACCTGATTTTAGGTTGTATGAGCCATTGATGAATGCATTCATAGAGAGATGGCGTCCGGAGATGCATACTTTTCCCATGCCACTCGGGGAGTGCATAATTACGCTGCAGGATTTAGCGTACCAGTTAGGTCTCCCGATCGATGGTCAGTACGTCAACGGATGCCTCACAAACTTTGAGAGATACATTGACGGTGGCCGCCCAGCATGGGAATGGTTCGAGGAGCTATTGGGTATTTTACCTCATGCTAACTGCATCGTCATGGTTATACCGGTGCATGTGTCATGTGGCCAACAGGAACGTGAAAAAGTTAGCCGGTCTATTACAGCTCCTTCAGTCATGGATCTTCTGGAGGTTTTCTGGTTTCTGGCCTGAGGGATTTGATGTCTCTCATTGGCCATTGGCGTCGAAGTACTTGCTTTTGGGTTATACTGTTTCCGTTGTTGATAAAATGTCTTAGGTCGTAGATGGTCAGGTTATCAGCCAACTTTGAGCGAGAAGGGGCCTTGATTCGCGCATTATAGGCTTAGGATAGATGTATTTTAGGGCGGGAATGTGAGTATTTAGGGTTTGAATATATTCATCGTTAATGTTATCTTGGAAATTTTTACTGTTTATGGTGTAACGATAACTATTTCTGTTCACAGTCCACGTGGATGCCATATTGCTTGCCTGATGCCATTCAGGTGGTATACCCCGAGATACTGGAGCCACGACATATGACATTATGGAGGGCTGTGACAACATTGATCTATTTTGTTGTTATAAAGTGGCATTAGGTGGATCAGGTGCTACCGCAGCTTGGTGGAGTACAGCACCGATCCCGTGCCACATTCGATATCAATTTCTTGATATTAAAGAATGACAAAGGTGGAGATCAGTGGTTTTCCACTACGTTACAGAGTTGGCACATTCATTGGACCAACAAGGCCCAACATGTGTTACGGTTTGACGTTGTTCCAAATCCAAGACCTTCACATGCGTACTTGGAGTGGTGGCATGAGCATGACAGGAGATTCTTGTTGCTTGAGCTCTTTCTCGGTGACCCCAGGGCAGTTGTGATACCAGCTGAGGTGATGCAGAGAGGTCCAGGGCAGGTTCCTGATATGGACCAGGTGCCTGATGTCCTAGACAGATGTCGTGTTGAGCGAAGATGTTGTGTTAGGACACGTTCGAGTCAGCGTGAGTGGAGGTGGCATGACAATGTGATTGGTGCATTAGAGGTCAGGGGTCGAGGCCGTAGAGGAGGTAAGGGTCTTGGCCGACAAGGTGGGAGGGGTGGTGGTGGTGGTCGAGGTAGAGCTCCATGTGGAGGGAGGGGCAGAGATGACGATGATGATGATAGTTACGACGGTGGTGATGGTGAGGATGATGGTGGAGATAATCCTAGAGATGATGACGGCTACGCCGGTGGTAATGGATTTGATAGAGGATGACACGATGGTGGAGATGATGGTGGAGTTGGTGGTAGTGGTGGAGTAGGTGGCGGAGGATGATGGTGGAGTTGATGGTGGTATCGGTAGTGGTAGGTTT
>NC_029793.2:8406903-8412979 GCF_000816755.2 Arachis ipaensis | reverse complement strand
AAAAATTTTGTCAGTGAAAATAAAATATACATAATATAATAATAATTTTTATAATTATACTATGATATTATAAAATATGATTACTCTTTAAATTATTTTAACTAAAAATTAAAACAATAAAATAATAATTTAAAATAATAAATAATAAATCAATTGCCATAATCATCAAACCAATTAGGATTAAATCTTCGAAAAGAAAAACCACAAACAGTTTGCGAAAAATCATGAATCCTTAGTTGACAAGGATCTTTTTGTAAATATGCACATCTAACTTTGTCTCTGTCATTCGAATGATAATTTGAAATCTTTGGTCGTTGTCCTGGATCTGGTACGAGACTCTCTATTTCAAATTCTAAAAACCTCCTTTTGTTAGAAGAGGTCGATGAATTGTTTTGAGATTCAATCTCCAATGACAAAGTTCTTTTGAAATATTTCTCCATTACTAATAGAATAAAATTATAAATCTAAGTTCATTAATTAATAAAATTAATTCACAGTTCTACACAAATTGAAAAGTTCTATGAAGTTATAAATACAAATTGATAGGCATGTGCCATTTAAATTAATTTCCAACAGGCATAATTTTCAACCAGCAACAACAACTAATAATATCCCAAATTCCTAATTCAAAATAACTCAATACACAAAAACAATTAACAAACAAATTAATGAAACTAAATTAGCAATTACATCATCAGAACATATTCAATCACAATTACCAAACTAACTATATGAATTATCAAACAATGAAGCAAATAAGCAATGAACTAAATGAAGTAACTAACTAACTAAGCAACTAAGCAACTAAGCAAGCAGAAATCGATTTTGGTGAATCATGAATGTACCAAGAGTCCAAGACTGAACTGCTGAACTCCAGGAGGCAGAAGTGCAAAACCCAGTAACGCTAATAAAATGAACTTGAACTACTGAAGATTGAACACTGAATAAGGCAGAACCAGACGCTGATCTACCAAAGGAAGGAGCACAGAAGAGGAACGCAGCGGCAGAACCAGTGACACAGAAGAGAAACCAGTTATGCAAAAGAAGGCGGAACCACCAGACGCGGTGCGGCGCGATACAAGGAGAAACCGACGAAGCCACGTGGGAGAATCGCGGCAAAACAAGAAGAAACCAAGTTGGAGCCCCGGGAGAGAAATGCTGAACAGGGCAGGGCAGCAACGTCAGTGGCAGTGAGCTAGTGACACTGCCACATTGGCGGTGGCAGAAACACAGAGTGGCAGGATAGCGGTAGACGGCAGTAACTCTGGACTCTGGAGCCTAAAGGTGGAGGCTGGAGCAGATGAAGAAAATTGGAAAAGGGGAGAAGAAAAAGAGTTAGGGATTTGGGGTAGGGTGCAGATAAAATTAATTATATAGTGGGGGTAATTATGGTATTTCACTAAGAATTAATCACTATTTTTTCAAATTTCACTGGGGGTAGTTGCCCATACTACCTTGTGAATGCATCCGTCCCTGGGCAGAGGCATTGATGACAGATATGATGGAGGGATGGGCGGGGGGTTTAGGAGGAGGTGTGAGCAGTTCCGATGGTGCAGGAGATATTAGTAGAGACTGTTATGGTTTGGGTTCACAGGCTGGTTGAGGGTTTGGTGATTATTTTGTTAGGGTTCCTAGCAGTGACGAGTGGTGCACAAGAGCTAAACATACATTAGCCCAGGTCAGATGCTATCAGACATGCCTGGCAATGAGGGCCTTGACGCGGAGTTCGGAGGGTCACGCTTCCTTGAGGAGATTAACGTGATCATGTAGGACGATGATTTGGCACAACGCATATCTGAGGTAGGTGGACCGCAGGCACACCTAGATGTGGATCTAAATGAGCCTCCTATTGAACCTGTGGATGGCACGTTTGCATTGGGTGGGACACCCCCTCCAGCCATGAGTTCATTAATGATGTCACGTGCCGAGCGTCACGCGTGCGCGTCGGCCATGCATGCGCGTCATCTGAGTTTTTGCAATCCACGCGTACGCGTACGCGTCGGTGGGATTTTTGCTCAGCCACACGAATGCGTCAACTTTTGCGTGCCAATCCTAGCACCATGCTCCCACGCGTGCGCGTCGCAGCCAATTTCCAAAGGCTCCATTCTTCATGTTCCTTCCACTTGTGCATGCTTCCCTTCTCTCTTCTAAGCCATTCTTGCCCTATAAACTCTGAAATCACTTAACAAACATATCACGACATCGAATGGTAATAGAAGATGATTAAAATATAGCATTTTTAAGGTAAAAGAAGCATGTTTTCAACCATGAAGCGAAATTAGGAGGGAAACACAAAACCATGCAATTTATATGAATAAGTGTAGAAAATATTGACAAAACCCCCCAAATTCTATACAATATAAACCACAAAATTGGGGTTTATCAGGTTCCTAGCAGTGACATGGTGGTGCACAAGAGTCAGATGTACATTAGCCCAGGTGAAATGCTACCGGACTTTCTTAGCAGTGAGGGCCTTGACGCAGAGTTTGAATGGTCATGCTTCCTTGAGGAGATTAGTGTGATCATGCAATAAGATGATTTGGCACGACGTAGATCTCAAGTAGGTGGATCCCAGGCACACTTAGATGTGAATCTAAATGAGCCTCCTACTGGACTTGTAGATGACACATTTGCGTTGGGTGGGACACTCCGTCGGCATTCGCTACACATACTTGAGCACATCCCAGTCCATCAATGTTACAGGAGCACATACCAGATGAGATGGAGCATCATGGTGACCGAGATGAGGATGAGGTCCCTCTGGCCTAGAGAGCACAGCGTATCAGGCGCCACCACTGCCGCTTCACAGGATCGCATCTACTTTGTTTAGGTGTATGAATTGTCAATTTCTTGTTGTGTTCTTATGTTCGTTTTTGCATATGTATGCATATTTATCTACATATTAGTTATATCCTGCTTGTCACCTACTGTATTTAGCAAGCGCATGTATGTTACATCTGATTAAAAGCACATGTTATATTACCCTTTCATGATGTATTAAGCAGCAGTGTCATAACATGAGTGAATAATACGCAAAATACCCGAAAACCAAATCATGTTATTCAACTAACTGTTACATGGGAATACAAAACACAATACACATTACATTGGACACACTATTAAAGGAAACTAAAGGTAGACACACCCGATCAAGTCTTACACTAAATAAACACAACCTGAGACGTTACCAGCAGAAATGGAACCCATGTTGACTCCTCTTTATGGACACATCCTATGTATGTGGCCAGTCCGTCTGCATAGCCCACATCTCTTAGGTCTATTTGGGTTAGCCTTGTCCATTGTACTCTGGATTCTAGTAGTCCTAGGACGCCCTTCAGACGCATGTCTCTTGCTTGGATCTGGTATGACTATCGGACCATCATACGGTGGTCAAAACCCCTCAAAGATTGGAGGCGTGAAGCCCATCTGATAGACATCGAACACTGATCTCATCTGATACACCTCATGGACATAGGTGACCCAACTCAGACGTGAGTATGCACAGTATGCTAAGGCATGGCGACATGGATAATGAAGTACTTGGAAATATCCGCAATCACAGGTCTGATCCCTGAGGGACATTTTGTAAGATCCAAGTGAGAAGCTACCAGTTGGAGTCGTCTTAGCCATAGTGAACTCAGAATTATCCCTGGCATACAAAGTCACCGTAAAACACCTTGAGGCCTTTAGATTAGCCTCTATTGCCTTCATCAGATGCTGACTAAACTGTTGCTCGGTTCCTAACTATGCATCTGCCTCTCTTCTCTTGTGAATAAATAGCTCAGCCAATCTCCCACAGGTGGACTTAACCAATGAACAAACTGGAATGTTTCTGACACCTTTAGTATCGAGTTTACACATTCGGAGATGTTGGTAGTTATATGCCCAAATCTCCGACCTTCATCTCGATGCTAAGTCCACTACGTATACTCAATTCTGTTAACCCAATCACACATTGCGGTGTCTTCAGACTGGAAAATGTCAAACCAATAGTCAAACTCGACCTCAGTCTTGGCTTATGCAAAAGGAATGCTATTGGATTTACCGTCCTGAGAAATCACAACGATCAGTGTACCCCTCGTATTTTCCATACAATTGGGTCCCATCAACACTAATCAATGGCTTACAATGCCGGAAGGCTTCAATACATGGTGAAAATGTCCAAAAAAGCCGATGGAAATAAGCAGATGACTCATCGACTTACCCACCAACTCGCACAGGACTTGTCCTCAACACTGTAACACTACCTGGCATCGTGATTTGCACACCAGTACCCATCGCGATAACTCATTATATGAATAATCCCAATTTCCATAAACCTGTGCAACGACCTTCTACTTAGCCAACCAAACCCTCCTGTAAGTCGGTCTAAAACTGAAATTTGCCTTTGTCGTATTCTGCAATATCTTGATCGACATGACACCATCAACTCTAATCATAGGCAGTATGAAAGCCGATATAACATGGTAATCAAGCATCCTGTGATCACTAGATATCGAGGTGGCTGGACAAGTATGAGATCTATTGTATCGTTTTACCTTTCAAATATTCATGCGTTGGCGAAGACTGATCTGAATCAACCATGTGCAACCATTGCCAAAATCCTTACAATTTTCATGGTACTTGTGATTATCAGATTCCAATACTTTGTAATCAATCACAAAGCGGATGCTATAAGTCTTCACGCTTAACACGGCCTCCTCTTTACCCTGAAACTGCTGCCCAACTTGGAACTCAGCTGGAGCTCTTGTATGCTGTGGATCTCTGGCCCCAAATCTAGAAGGTACTCCTGGTAACCCCTGCTATGTCATGGCATCCAAGTCCAAAGTTGAAAAGTGAGGGAGGTACTACTGAGTTTCTAAACTAGATGCTCCACCACCCTCGATTGGAATACTCCTCGCTATATCATCATCACTGTCATCAGCAATCGTGGCGGGTTCCATATCATCATCATCATCATCTCGCAGTACATCCTTGACACCATCTAGTGCTCCACCCTCCCCGAAAATTGGAACCATCACAAGAGTACCGGCCATGGCAATAGCAACCTCACCAAAGGGTCGATTGTCACCTACTTCTCTGTCACGATTGCGGTTTAGATCAGCTGCGAATGAAGATGCAACCAAAACCGCTTCAGGTGCAATCACAGGCACATATGATGATACACCAAGAGGTCTCAAACTGGAGGCGGCTGGCATTGCTAAAGATTGAGGATTATGGTTTGAACCTCCTAAACTACAGACCACATCAACAAGCTTGGCCAATAGCTCGGTGTCCTCATCTAGGGAAACTGGCGACGCCAATAGAACAGAACTTGCAAATCTTCGTCACTGTCTATGACGAACGAATTGTACTTCACACCATCAAGTAACATGGAAAATCAAAATTCTAGAATAACTTCTCCACCTGTTTCACACCATGTAGCCCTAGTTTTCGATTATAGTGTTCTAAAACTCGCTAAAATACGTAGAAGGTTTGAGAAAAACACTTAGCGGATCCTTATCAATAAATATTATTCCAGATCACGTTTTTTTTAATCGACCCTCTGTAATACACCAGAACTAGAAAACTATCATCACTGACCATTGTAAATCCCACTATGATGAGAAATTCATGTTCAGCTCCTATTTATATACGTTAGTATCCTAGTAAATCGAATTAATTCAACTCGATTTATACATACAGGTAATTGCATACTAAATCGAGCTTATTGGATTCGATTTAGTACCAAGCACCATTGAGTATAATTCGACTTTGGTTCATTCGATTTACTATGTAAGTATAAATCGAATTAATTTCTTTCGATTTAGCATTGTTCCCTACTAATTTGAATCACATGAATTCGATTTAGTACCATAAAGCATAATTCGAATTCATTGAATTTGATTTATATAGAGTTGTAGTGCACCATATAAATCGAATCATATGAATTCCATTTACCACTATAATGCTTAATTCGAATTTAGTGAATTCGATTTATATAGAGTTATGTACAAAGACATACACGTAACCTTATTTGGTTTGGGACTTTCATGTAATGTTGCAATAAATTTGGTTTATCAACGTCTTTTATCCT
>NC_029793.2:8404290-8406718 GCF_000816755.2 Arachis ipaensis | reverse complement strand
AATATTATTTAATTTAAGATAAAAATAAAAATTTAAATAAATAAAATTACTAAAATATTTTACTAATTAAAAAAATTAAAACAAAATTCTATCGAGCCATTCTCTTCTCCTTTTCCCTTTCCCTCTCTATTATCTCTTTTTCTTTCTTTCCTTTGCTCCACTCAAGTTTGTTGCATTTAGTGTTTAGTCATGTCGCCGATGGTCCGCCGCGCTATCTCTATTCCTTACGCTCGCCGCGCCACCATAGTTCCAGTTCTGTGCCGCTGTGCTCTATTCCTTACGTTGCAGTGGCTTCAGGGTTTTAATTATAGACAAAGACGACAATTTAAAGTTATCAACAATAAATGTCGTGTTCAAAGAAATTTTTAATAATATTTAGGTAAGAATAATATTATTTTCATTTAATAGCATGTTATGATTTACACTTTTGTATAAATATTTACTGTAGATATAACTAATTTATCTATAACCCTGTTTTTAGATTTGAGATGAAATGTGTAATAAGGAGTACAACATCATATGCCAATTACTTTTCTAATGAAATTAGTAAGATACTAGGTTGTCGATAAATTTTTATTAGCCTTTTGATATAAAATTTAGTGTAAAATTAACATGCTATTATTACAATTATATATGTTCTTATTTTTTTATGTCTCCCTTCTTATGGTTTAAACTCTTCTATTTGTTTTTTACTTTGAATAAAGATAAAACAACATATTCAATACGTTTATTATATAATGATAATGATCGTGTTATACTAAACTCAAAAAATTTATAATTATAAAATATTATTTTTAATTTAATATGTCAAATTTAAATATAAGCCCGTGCATCGCACGAGTTTAACACTAGTAGCAATACAAATAGGAAGTTCTTATGCTGACGTGTTGCTCATACATTGAGTTTGAAAATTTATTTGCTTAAGTGTTGTCACTAGAAATTTTTAAAATTTTATTTATAAATATAACTTATTATTTACTTAGGTTGTTACCTTTTGAATTTTTAAATACGCTTTCTTAAATTGTTGGGTATTTAGTTTTTAATATTGTTGAACTAATAATTTACTTAGGTGTCATCACTAAAAATTTTTAAAATGTTATTTATAAATTATAATATATTATTTGATTAAGTTGTTACTTTTAAAATTTAAAACAATCTTTCCTCTAGACCGAATACAAATGGGGAGACTTTTTGCTGACATGGGACTCATATGTTGAATTTCGAGATTATTTACTTAAATATCGTTGTTAGAAATTTTTGTAATTTTATTTATAAATTAATAGATTATTTGGTTAGATTGTTAGATAATAATAATAAGGATTTAGTTTTTAAGTTTATTAGCAAGAGGTAGATAGATATTTAAATCTTAATATTATTGAATTAATTTAAAAAAAATTAATATATAAATTATTCGATTAAATTGTTAGATATTAATAAGGATTTAATTTTCGAGTTTATTAGCAAGGTAGTTAGAGATTTAAATCTTAATATTATTGAACTAATTTAAACAAGGTTATTTATAAATTATTTCAAAATTAGGATGGTTGTTTAATAATAAAATCACAATTTAAAAGTAATAACAAAACAATAAGAAGCAAGTAGTAGTAAGAAACAAGTTCAAAAACAAAATAATAAGAGCTTAAATTTGAAAACAGAAACAAAAAGTTCTTTTAAAACAAAACAATACAAAATTGAATTTAAAAGAAGTTGTTACTTTTTAAAATTTAAGTTATTTACTTAAGTTGTTTTGCTTAGGTTGTTATTTTTTTAATTTTAAGTTATTTTACTTAGGTGGTTATTTTTTAAATTTTAAGTTATTTGCTTAGTTTGTTATTTTTTAAATTTTAAGTTATTTATAGATTACTCTTTTAAATCATAAATTACTATTATTTGTTTAAGTGGTTACTTTTTAATTTTAAATTATTTGCACATAAATTAAAATTTTCAAAACAAATTTCAAAAAATACATGCCTCAGTAAAGAGGGCTCTTATGTCTCGATTCATGAATTTGCTAAAAAAAGTCGATAATGGATAATCAATTATTATTTTTTAAATATAAACACTTACACATAATAGATGAGTAAAACGAAATTTAAGAATTTTAATATTAACTTCAATGTAAGTTTATTTATTTGGATTTGTTTCAAGATTTCATTGTATATATTCGAATTTATTTGTTTTAGTTTTTTGTATTTAAATTGTTATTTTAACTTGATTTTGTTACAAAATTTTTTATAATATTAAATTTTTTTTACCTGAAGGATTTTAATTTGTTAAAAAAATTTGTTGTTGCTGAAAATAAATATTTTTCTATTTTTTATTTAAAATATTATTATTGATATGTTAATATTAAAAATATAAAAAATAAGCATACTTTAAAAAAATACTTTACCTTGTTTGATTTTTATAAAATTAAAATAAATAATTA
>NC_029793.2:8390329-8403774 GCF_000816755.2 Arachis ipaensis | reverse complement strand
ACATATTAGATGAGTAAAATGAAATCTATGAATTTTAATATTGACTTCAATGTAAATTTATTTATTTAGATTTGTTTCAAGATTTTATTCTATAAATTTAAATTTATTTATTTTAGTATTTTTTATTAAATTGTTATTTTAAATTTATTTTGTTATAAATATTTTTGTAATATTAAACTTTTTTTGTAAATAAATATTTTTCTATATTTTTATTTAAAATGTTATTATTGGTATATTAGTATTAAAAATATAAAAGATAAAGCATACTTAAAAAAATATATTATGAAATCAAATAATTTTATAATTGTGGGTATTTGTCTATACGGGAGGCTGTGTGGAGAACTTTGACTTATGATATTCATTGGAGATGGCCTTCAGTGATGAAATTAACCTTTTATTTACCTGAAAAGCAAAATATCTTTAAAGACGATGACAATATTGAGAAAATCATATATCATAAGAAAAGAAAAGGTATGATGTTCTTAGCATGGATGGAGGCCAACAAAGTTTGAAGCAGGTCAAATTTTAACATATACTGAATTTCCAAATCAATTTATTTATGATAGAGAAGAAATGGAATTATATCCACGCAAGAAAGGATATTGTATCAGGAGGTTAAACTATGTTCCACCAAGTACATGTGATGATATCTACTATATGAAAATTTTGTTAATTATTCAAAAAAATTGCATAAGATATGAGTCTATTAGGACAGTTAATGGGATTACATATCCTAGCTTTCAATATGCTTTCTATTTTATGGGACTACTGTGTGATGATAGAAAATTCATTGTAGCTATTAATGAGGTCTAGTCATCAATTGAGAAAACTGTTTGTGATGCTATTGATATCTAATAGTGTTAACAAATCAAATTGTATTTGAAATGCAACTTAGACATTATTGTTCTCCGGAAATGGCCGATATATTGCTATTTTTGATTATTCCAATAATAAAATTTTGAAACATTAAAAAAAAGTAAGTGGACCTAACCCATTGAATCAGAACTATATCTACTATTCTGATATTCAAATTCGATATAGATGAAATTGATCTTTTTTTTAGACTATATATGAAGAGATAAATATTGAAAAACTAAGGTATTTCACTATGTGGTAAATCATTATGACATGTAGGACTTTACTTGCTAAAATCAGTGTTAACTAATGGATAACTTTACGTTGTTTTGTCAAGAGTTAAGAGTTGCAATGGTCTGAACATTCTAATTCTAGATGAAGACAACAATTCAAACTCATCAACAACAAATGTCGTGCTTAACGAAGTTTTTAATAATATTTAGATAAAAAAATAGTATTTTTATTTTAGTAACATGTTATGATTTATACTTTTATACAAATATTTGTTGTAGATATAACTAATTTATTAACTATACTTTCAGACTTGAAATAAAATGTATAATATGGAGCACAACATTATATGTCAATTGCTTTTCTAATGAGGTTAGTAAAATATTAGGTTGTCGATAAATTTTCATTAGCCTTATAATATAAAGTTTAGTGTAAAATTGACATGCTACTATTACAGTTATATATGTTCTTATTTTTTTCATGTATCTTTCTTTATGATTCAAGAATATTATAAACTTCAAACTGTTCCATTTGTATTTTACTTTGAATAAAGATAAAACAACATATTAAGTACGTTTATTATATAATGACGATGATAATGTTATATTAAACTTGAGAAATTTATAATTATTAAATATTATTTTCGATTTACCATGTCAAATTAAAATGTTAGCCCCGTATCGCACGGATTTAACACTAGTAGATTTTGTTTTCTCAAGGTTATAAATACTAGAGCAGCTCTCATTGTAACTCACTTGATCAATTCATAATAATAAAACTTAGCTTTCAGTTTCGCTCTCTATCTCTCCTGCATTTGTTCCTTCTTGTGCTTTCTGATCGTGGTAATAATGTAAGAAAATAGTCGTAGGATTCAAGGATGAGGGGAAAACTTAAAATAGTTGATATAACGATATAAATGCACAAACAAATCGAAGAAGATACGACCCATTAATTAATCAAATTCAACAATCAACATAAAATCGATTTTAAATTAAAACACCAAAAATAATAGTAACTTAGAACGTACAACGTAACAAAAGTGAGAAAAAACACATGGAGGATGAGATAATATACCAGAAGTCAAAGAAAAGAGAAGAGTAATCTAATAACTGTTGCTGTGTCAATCAAGTTTGTTGTTGTTGAACTCGCAATTGTCGTGGATGATTGCGGTGTTATAAGCTTGCCATGGAGATGCAAGGTGGCTCAAGAATATGGAGGATTTTGTGGTCTTGTAGCTGTAAAGATGGAGAGAGTTGAAGAGTTTTTCTTTTGTGAAAGTGAATAAGAATTAGAGAGTAAAAGAATCCACAATCAGTAAAAGAATGAAAATTGATTGATTCAATTATAAAACATCCGAAAAATACAACAATTCGGATATTTTTTTTAATTTTTTTTTGTTGACAGGAAAGAAAATAAACAATAACCAAAAAAAAAAATAAAATAAATAAGAAACTGCTTAAGAAAGGTAATTTTATTGAATACCACTCTTAAAGTCTTTTTAAGGCAATAGAAGCTTCACTTGGGGAGAAAGGATCCTCGTTACAATTTTTGCCATGATATCTATTATTATGTTTGCATCTCTCAAGATCAACTAAAGATCAGCACGCCATTTCTAAAATATGATATCTCGAATTTTCAATAGTAAATGATCAATAATATTATCCTATAAATTATTGACAATAGTAAAGACCTTCACACAGTCTGTCTCACATATAATATCTCTTTGCCTGAGTCCCAGACTAAAAGAAAGTCTCTCCAAATAGCAAACAACTCTTCTTACCAAATACTATGACTCTCAATTGTTCCTAGACAGCCTTGTTGCCACCTTCCCTTATAATCTCTGCTAACATAGGCAAAACCAACCCGAGCACCATTATCAGGATAGCTAGTATCACAATTAATCTTAAAGGTACCCATTGTGAGGGAATCCAAGAGCCACTAATGGTGGAGGGGATAGACATTCGTTGCAACTAAAAAATATTCCGAAACTCCTTTTGCAAGGACAAAATCATACTAGTCACCTTGTCTGTGGTCTAAGGCTCGTGAGAATAAAAGATATCGTTATTTATCGAACGTCAAATCCACCAGAGATCATAAAAGAATCTAAAGGGACACTGTTTGCTATTATATAAGAACTAACTCATTAAATCTACTGGTTGACCGGAGATCCCAAAAGCTTGCCAAACTAGTTGGGCTTTTGGACAATCGCGAATGCAATGTATTTAGGGGTAAACCTTAATCACTCTTGGGTGACATGCGTAACTTTCAACAATGTTCTGGACAAGATTCAGGGAAGGCTAGCCAGCTGGAAAGGGAGATTGCTTTACAAGGCGGGCAAACTCTGTTTGCTCAATTCGGTAGTGACTGCATTTCCTACTTACCGCATGCAAGTATCTCTCTTCCCTAAAGGGGTAACTAATAAGATAGAATCCATGATGCAGAACTTTCTATGGAAGGGTCAAGCTAATGGTAGAGGGCTGAATCTAGTTAATTGGAAGGTGTTTGATACGTATTTCAAATGTTCGTGATATAAAAAGTTCAAGTGTTATTAAGAAGATATTAGTTTATATTTTTAGAATGTTTTAATTTAATTTGATATATTTTGATTTTGTTTATTTAATTACTAGATTGGACCTTATGTTTATGGCGTTTAGGGTTTTCTTTGTTTTAACCTAATAAGATGTTATAAATACCTTCTTAGCTATTGTAGTCGTAGTATAGAATGATTTAGATGTTTGAAAACTCTTTTTTTTTTTGCTTCGTGATGAAACCATGATGTGGACAATTGACGTTGAGGAGTCCCTCTCTTGTTGCATCAGGGAATTGGGAGAAGGTTGAGGAGTCCCTTCGAATCAATTCCCAAACTATGGCGTTGACAAGTTAGGTTGAGGAGTCCCTTTCTTGTTGCGTCAAGAAATTGGGTAGAAGTAGAGTGATTCTTTTTGTACTCAATTTCAATATATTCTTTTTATTTCTATTTCAATTTCAATGTCTCCTTTTTTTATTCAGTTTAAATCTTTATCTTCTTGTTTAAACTGAATAAAAAAGATAAGAATTTAAACTGAATAAAAAAAGATACATTGAAATTGAAATAGAAATAAAAATGATAAATTGAAATTGAGTACAAAGAGAATCACTCTACTTCTACCCAATTTCTTGACGCAACAAGAAAGGGACTCTTCAACCTAACTTGTGAACGCCATAGTTTGGGAATTGATTCGAAGGGACTTCTCAACCTTCTACCCAACTCCCCGATGCAACAAGAGAGGGACTCCTTGTAACACCCTAATTAGCCTAAGCCTTACCTCACGTCATAAAGCAAAGGTTAATCAAAGGTTACGACAGCTCATACATATAATATATAGAAAGAATTAATATAATCTAGAAGCCCGGTGAAGGATATAGCTCAAAAACGGGATTTGTAAAGCGCAAAACGTACACACGAAGCTACTAACTTAAAGCACAAGATATAGATATAATAAACCAAAATAACTAAGTATAATAGCATAGGAATCTAGCCATGACTCGCAAAGTTTAAGCCGACTAGCCATATATACAGACAAAACAGAAACCTGACAGTAAAAATAGCTTATACAAATTTTTCTCTCAAAGTAATGCCTC
Source organism: Arachis ipaensis (assembly GCF_000816755.2). Taxonomy (NCBI): domain Eukaryota; kingdom Viridiplantae; phylum Streptophyta; class Magnoliopsida; order Fabales; family Fabaceae; genus Arachis; species Arachis ipaensis. The sequence continues at coordinate 8,399,067 of NC_029793.2, read as the reverse complement.
TAGGCAAAAGCAAAAATACAAAAGATGAGAGATCTAATACAAAATAAACAAAAGACTCCAAAAGTATCCATGATCCTCCGCTTCTGTCACCATCAGAACAACTCACCGAGGTGGGTTGCGACCTGCATCTGAAAAATAACAACAGAATATGGTATGAGAATCGGAGGTTCTCAGTATGGTAACAGTGCCCAGTGATGTAAGATATAAGACCCCGGGATGCCAAAGGCAATCCTAGAACTTCTTATCCATCACAAGATTCATCTTAAAGCATAACTAAATAGTAAAGCATAACATAAAATCTTAACATAATAAAAAGGGTAATCTAACTTAAGGAATTTTCTATTCTAACAGATCTCTGTTGTCCCACAGCCTTCACCAACCTATCATCCATGTGATCCCATCGCCACCGCCTACCTAACCTCCTCAGCACCAGATAATCACAATTAATACAAGCAAGTAAAACACAAGTAATATACATTTACAGCAAGTAAAACAACTAGCAATTAATCATATTATTCATTTAGGCAAGAGATGCAATTAGGCAAAGCAAACGAAACACATAATAGATGGACATGATGAATGCCTGTCCTATTGGCTCGTGATATCACTTGTCGGTCTATGAATGCCAACCCGACATACCCTTTCGGATGTCCCCTTTCTGCTACGTCCGAGGATATAGCGCTTGACACGCTTTTGTTCCGAGGATATAGTGCTTGGCACACTATCGTTCCGAGGATATAGTGCCTGACACACTCTTGCGGCAAAGAAGAAAAACAACAACAACATTTATTTCATTATAAATCATTCCAAGGATATAGTGCCTGGCACACTATCATTCCAAGGATATAGTGCCTGGCACACTATCCACATCCAACAAGTCCATCGACCTCAAATCATCACCAATCATCACCATTTCCCACCTCAAATCACTTTTAATTATCAATTCTCAACATTTCAAGGATATAGTGTTTGGCACACTTTCCTTCAATATTCATCAAGCTCATAATAACCATCATCAGTTCTTAATTTCATTCCGAACTCATTAGTTCATCAGTTTCTCAATTCATATACCATTCTTCCTTCTCACTCCACCAAACCCATCCTCAGTACACCAGAAACCTAAGCCTCCGTTCTCTAACTTTTCAAAATTAAATTTCCTAGGACCTTTCCCATATTTTGATACCTGAAAATAAGCCCAAGAGTCTTAAAATGGTGTCACAGAAGCTTACAAGCTTGTTGGGAAGGCGAAATAGTTGAAAACAAAGTTTAAGTTTGAGAAACAGGGTGTGTGCGTACGCACAGGGGTGTGCGTGCGCACGCCCAAAGTGATTTTCAAAAAGTGTGCGTACGCATAGAGGTGTGCGTATGCACAAATACAAAATTTAAAAGTTCTGTTTGCTCGCACAAGGTGTGCTAGCGCCCTCAACAGACTAACTACCCTTCCCAACGTGTGCGTGCGCACATGTTGTAAAGCTCCATTAGGTATGTGCGTGCACAGGTTGTGCTAGCACTGTAAACAGAAGGCCTTCCCCTGTATGTGCATACACACAAGGCTGTGCTTGCGCACATACCAGAAATCACAAAATTCTGCAACTATGCAGAATTTCAGATTTTGACACCAAACTTTGAATGATCATAACTTCCTCTACAAAAATTCAAATTTTACAAACTTTATATCAATTTGAAGACTTTTCAATGAACTTTAATCCTAAACAAGTTTCAACAAATTTTGAAAACTGAGGCACAAGTTATGATCTGTCAAAGTTCACTAAAAATAAGTTTTTAACAAAATCCACAAATTCCTCAATTTATTATAATACACAACCAAAACCATACCAAACCATTCCAAACTCCAATTTACATCACAATCCACCCTCTTGGATCATAATTCACCATTCATACCAATTTTCTATCACATCTCACTATTCTCAACCATCAACATCAAATATATATAACATTAAAATTAATCCTCCACCAACACATTCACCAATCATCATTCCATCACGATACATTCTCATTATCAACCTCATTCAGGCTTTATATCAATAATCAACAATATACATTCATTCAAATTCATGAAACATCATACCTCCACATCATTATTTATCAACATTAACAAATTCAATTCATCAACCATCATCAACAACCACATCAATCCAACCCTATCATATGGGTCGCTAGCCTAAGTGTTCAGAAATATTATATACTACATAGAGGAAACCAAAACCATACATTGGCCGATTCTCAATATGAACCAAAACCCCAAATGAGCACAAGTTGAGCTTTTAACCGCAATCTAAGCTACCAATCAACTCCAACAAGCTCCAATTCAATTCCAAAGGTTTCCAAACTCACAATAATCAAGCTATATACATACAAATCATAACCAATCAACCTAGGGCTCACCATAATCAAAATTTCACAAGAGTTCAAGGCCTCTTACCTTGCCTAACAGTTTTGAATGCCAAACCCAAAGGTAATCAAGGGCTTGTGTGTACCTAAACACCAAAAATCACAAAATCTTACTTAATCACAAATCCTAGGATTCGAAATTTTGGAGAGAATAACTGAGAGGAATTCGTGATTACTTTATCAGTTTCTTGGATAGATTTTGTAGAGCTCTTCACGAGGAACGCGTGGCCGCAAATGATGCGGCGATCGGAGCTCCGTAGCTCAAGTTATGAGCTTGTGAAGATGATGATGAATAGTGTTTTTCTTCTCTTCTCCCTCTTCTCTCAATTTCTGGTGTGTGATGTATTTTGAGTGTGTTGTTGCTGAATGGGTTCATTAATGAACCTATTTATATGTTGGGCTTGGGCCCGATCCAACCCGTTAGCGTTTTTAACCCGTCTAGCCCAACTTTGGGTCAAACCTTTAAAATTAATGCCCGGTTTTGCATTTCTAACATTTTCTAAGGTTTTCGACTGTTTTCACTTTTTCTCGCACAGAGCCGGGTAGACTTAAATCGGTTCGACCGGTTCAACCGTCGGTTTGCGATTTTACTCGGTTTTTCACAGAAAATATATTTTCCGACTCAGAAGAATTCACTGAGTCCAAAAATCATATTTAAATCCCAAATTCTCATTCTAACTTTTTGGAACCTAATTTGAGCAATTAAAATATTCTATTCTAGTTAAACAATTTTTCGCGAGAACCCCGGTTCTTACACTCCTCAACCTTAATTGTCCACATCATGGTTTCGTCACGAAACAAAAAAGTGGTTTTCAAACCTCTAAATCATTCTATACTACCACTATCCTAGTTTAATTTATGATGTATTTATAACCTCTTATTAGGTTAAAATATAAAAAACCCTAAGCCCACAAACAGAATGCCCAATCTAGTAATTAAATAAACAAAATCAAAATACATCAAATTAAAACATTCTAAAAATGTAAACTAATATCTTCTAAATAACACTTGAACTCTTCATATCACGAACATTTGAAGCACATATCAGTGTTGGTCACCCCTAAAAAGTTTAGGGTCTGAAAATTAGAGATCCTTTTTGTGCTAATATTGCTCTTCTTAGAAAGCTAGTTTGGCAACATTTTCACCATCCTGATGTGCTATGGGTTCAACTATTGACGGAGAAATATCATTCCTCTAAGGATGATTGCTTCAGTCAGTTTCGAGATAGGAAATCTTATGTTTGGAAGAGTATATGTCGAGTTTGGAATATCCTGAAGGAAGATTTTATTTGGTGCATTGAGGATTTGGAACAGAACTTTTGGTTTTTTAAATGGAGAAGAGAGGGGCGATTGTGCCATGAGATAGATTATGCTCACATTTCTGATTTGGATCTCCGGATCTTAGACCTTTGGTCATCTGGATAGTGGAACCTTGAGAATATATATTCTCCTCTAAATCAATCTCTGCAGAGCAACATTAACTCTTACAACCCAAATGTTCAAGTTGGTTTAGAGGTCGGTTGGTGTTGGACTGGTGCAGCTTCAAAAGGTTTATGATGTTCGTAGTGGTTATTTGTGGCTCAGTAAGAAGATATTTAGTTGGGAGGATAGAGAGACTTGACTTTGGCTTTAGCGTCAACATGTTCCGAAAAATCACAAATTTTTGGCCTGATTATATCTCCAGAAGACTCTTCCTACTGTTACATTTTGTTTTAGAAGGAACATTTTACACACGGATAGTTGTCCAAGATATTTCTTAGACTAGGAATTTTTTTTAATTTTTTATTTAGTAAGTATTACTATATTAACTATAAAATAGTTATTTAATCTACTTTTTTCAATAAATCAGACATATATACTCAATATGACCATAAATAATCTAGTAATACTTAAATCTACCAACAAAGTTTTATATATTAGTATACTGTGAAGTAAAAAAATATCAAAATCAGCTCAAAATGAAGAACAAATTGATAGAGAATCCTAAAGCAGAAAGTTTTGTAATAAACAATAAATAATTTAAACATACTGAATAACAATTCAATGCTATCCTTTGATACCTGCAAAATATATACATGAAATAACATTGTATCAATATTTGTATATAAAATTATATGATTAACGTAATTATAAAATTGTTTGTCAAGAGAATAAAATTATACCAATTTTTATGATAATTTTAATATTCTCAAACTATTAATGTACAATAAGAATTCATCTATTATTAGTTCCTAGAATTTCTAAATTTTTTTAAGTGATAGTAATAAATTTTTTGTTATTACCTTTTTATTATAGGCTCTCAAAAACTTCTCTATATACCACATTCATCGTGCAGTAATTTCCAAGTGTATTAACCCGTGCCATGCACGTGATAAGATTAAAATTATAATTTTAAATTATTTTGTTAAGATTAATTTAAATTATAATAATTTGATTAATAAAAATATAACATGTTATGTATTATTTGTTTTTTATTAAGCTAGTATTAAATATATTAACTCTAAATAGTTATTAATTGGTTTTAGTAATCTACTTTCTTCAATAACTCAAACATATATACTCAATGTGACCATAAATAACAATACTTAGACCCACCAACAAATTTTTATATGTTGTTTTACTGTCAAATAAGAACATATCAAAATTAGCTTAAAATAAATAATAAATTATTAGAGAATTCTAATGCACAAAATTCTCTAATAAAAAATGAATAATTTAAATCTATTAAAAAACAACTCAACACTTTTCTTTGATGCCTGCAAAACATATACCTAAAATAATATTATATCAATGTTAGTATATAGTTTTACAATCATCGACCGTATTTACTATACATGACTCCTTCTTAAAAGTTATTCTATACACGTGTGCAGTCGGAAGATAAATTACTGGACTTTATTTTATTTTTTTAAATTATTCTAATTATGCATTATTCATTAAATGCTAATTGTAAGATTGTGATATAATTATAATAAGGATATTTTTCTAAAATAAATTTAGAAGAGAGAATAGTACTTTCATTTTGGAGAGAAAATGAATTCATGAGGAATTGACACCTCATTTTTATTAGTTGATAATGTATTAAATATTGATTTTATATAATTATAATAAAAATATTTCTCTAAATTAGTATAATCATGCATTATTCGTTAAATGTTAATTGTAATATAATTATAATAAATTTAGAAAAAAAATAGTGATTTCATTTTAGAAAAAAAAATGAATTCATGAGGAATTAACATCTCACTCTTATTAGTTGGAGAAAAAATCTAGTTTTAGTATATTTTGTCATTATTATACATTTTTCTCTAATTATATATCCACTGTTTTCTTTTCCTTGTTTCAGCATTTTAAACTTAGGTTTAATTTCTCGTAGTTCTCACTTCTCAGTCATTCTATTAGATATAGTTAATAACTATTGAAATTCTTCGATTAATATAGGAGAACAATATATTATTATATGATAGAATTAATATGAGTATATTTTATTATTAAATAAACAAAGTTAATATAAAATAAAATTATACATAAAAAAGCAAAAAAAATAAAATTAAAATAGCAAAAATGATAAAAAGATTATTTTTATAATTTTGTTTTGTCATTTTTATGTATAGAAGATTAGAAAATAGTAAATTTTTTTTAACTAAATTAATATGTATTTATTGTATTTAATCAGTATAAGTAACAAATCATCTATGTTATTATATATCTTATTTAATCTTGCATGGCACGGGTAATTATAAGTTATATTTTGATTTCTAATTATTTACGTACATAAATGATTAAAATATATAACATAAATATCGTAATTATTATATTTCTATGATATAATTATAATTAACATATTTTATCATAATTAAATATTGATTTGATATAATTATAATGAAAATACTTTTCCAAAATAATACAATCTACTATTATTCATCCACTAATTATTTGGCAATAAACCTTAATATGATTTTTTACATTTTCGCTATGGGAAATAACTACTTAAATATACCAAATAATATGTAACATATTACTACCTATATAAGTTAAGGCACAAACACAGGATTTAATTAAGGTGATTGAAACTTTCACCAAACAGAATATGACCTCAATCGAATAAAAAAGGATACTCGATTTTGCATTAATTAGCTAGTCGAAGAAATAACATACTCATTTATTATTCATGTTTCATTATATTTTTTAAATAATATATAGAAAATATATATCTTATGTAATTTTATTAATAAACCTTTTTTTAAACTATTACTAATTTCAATTTTAATAGAAAATCTGAGGAAATAATTTCGCTTGCCATAAATAATATACTAAAACTGTTAGTATATTATCTTCTATATAGTTAATTGAATTTATCAATGATTTTCCCGTGTAAATCGTTATTACCCAATTTTTGATAACTACTTAATATACAAAATTTGAAATTGAAAATTGTTATTGCTAATTCAATTAACTGATTAATTGAGTAATAATTGTCAAATTATTAAGGTGCAAAATCATTGATTTACTCAATAAATTTTCATATATTATTTATATTTCAAGTAATAATTTGAAAAGAAGAATAGAAGACTACAATAAAATAAATTGAATGTAAGTTTTTTTCTTTTTACAAATTTATATCACATCTGCTTCAATAATAATAAATAAAAATACATCAACTTAATATCTAAGAAAAAAAGATGAGATAAAATCATAATACAATTCTAAAATAAAAGCTTAAATTAAACCATAATATCATTGCACAACACAAATAAAAAGTAATTTCACACTATAATATACTACACAAATAGATAAATGACTTAAGCTTAATTATAGATTTTTTATTTATTTATGCAAACATGATAATACCATGGTCTATAAATGCTTAATGGATAACATATCATATATTGCTCTAAATGATGAGCACGGGAGTTGAAGAGTGTGTGCTGATTTGTGTTCATGATAGTTGCCTTCTTGCATTGTGACGGCGCCTCATAGGAAGAAAAAGAATTGTTGTAAAAGCTACCCAATGAAAGAGTAATTGGTAAATGAATGATATTTTCTTCTAGCATATATGGTCTTTTATAGTGGTAAAATAAAAATAGAATGAATAAAATTTTGTATTTTTATATTAGAAATAGAATTTAATATTTATCCTAATAAAATTAAATAATTAATTAGTTTTTATTAAATTATTTAAAAATAGCAAATCCACAAAAAATAATCGTAATATATAAATTGAGGCAATAATTTAAAATTCTATAATTATAATTTAATCAAATACTAATAGTAAAACCAAATTACCTAAACAATATTGAACCTATTATAGTCCTTAGTCACATATAGTATAGAATCATTCTTATAACGACAACCAACTGAAATAACATCGTAAGTTTCAATATTTAGAATTCGTGCAAAATCAGACCATCCTCTTGTTAGATAAGCTTCATCATCCGTTATCCATGCAATGTGGCAAGATATAGAATTATCACACCGAAAAACCAAACTAACTCTTATTCCCCTCATTGGCATTGCATGCATGCAAAAGAAAGCTAGTAATTTCTGAAAAAAATTAAAATATGTTAAAAAGTTATTCTAATAATTCACAGTTTAAACTAAAAAAATTTAAATATATTACCAATCATTGAAATTGCATATCTGAATTTGTCACGAATTTAGCAAAACTGAACTGAAACTGAGGGAATTCAACTTCATTATGTGCTCCACTTCGAAGATTTTTGGGCAGATATAAAAAGTATGGAGGGGATGGAACTTGAACTTGCCCTATAAAGTTCTGTGTATGCAATTCCTCAATCAAAAATCGAGCTCCTCCTAAAAAATTTAACTTTAACCACGTTCCATTGGGTTGGTCATAATATGTGAGTAGATCCAACCATCCTTCGGTAAAGTAGAGACTATTGCCTTTTCTTTGAACGCTTACATCCATGTAGTTGGAACCCGAATCAGTGAAGACAACTCGATGAGGTATTTCATGGATGTGATGCATTGTAAATGATTGTGGCAAAAGACATTCGAACTGGAACATTAGACGATAAGAATAACTTAGAGTAACAACAAATAAAAAATTATCAAAAGAATAATATAATAGAATGAGTATATGATATTATAAAAAATTATAAATTGTATCTTAAAAGGATAAACTTCAATAAAAAACGAAGAATACATTCTTATTCTATGCAGTAGTAAAAAAAAATACTAAATATAAAATTATGAATTGACTATCAAATTTAGATTCATGTACCACAGGAAAACACTATATATAGACTTTAGTAAAACAAAAATAAATATGTAAATTACCTATTATTAAGGTAATTTTTTAATAAT
>NC_029793.2:8389092-8389937 GCF_000816755.2 Arachis ipaensis | reverse complement strand
TATTGATATTATTATTATCATTAAAATTATTAAAAGTATTTTTAATTGATAATTGATAAGTAGTTTAATAGTGCATTAAATATTGATTTGATATAATTATAATGAAGATATGTTGCTAAATTAGTATAATTATATATTATTAATTTAGTATTAATTATAATATAATTACAATAAAATAATTTAGAATAAAAAAAATTTTATTCGTTTTGGAGGGAAAACGGAGGCATGAGAGATCGACACGTCACCTTTAATAGTTGGGGGAAAACTCAGTTTTAATATATTAAGTAGATATGCTTTATCAAATATGAATTTAATAGAATATTTTAATGATTTTAGAAATGATGGTAAATAATAATGAGAATTCACTAATTCAGAAATGATTTCGTTTTAATGAGAATATTTTTCTGATTTAGCAAGAATATTTTTCTGATTTAGTTCTCGGGCTAGCGCTAGATATCAGATGGTGACGACGAAGACTTGTATGTGTTTATACGGATTGCGATTTGTGAGAACTCATGTTGTATGAGATCTCTTTAAAGTAATTTGTTTGTTAGACAATCTTCGAATGTGTTTTATGATTTTTTAGTTTGATGTGGGTTTTGAAGTAGTAGAAAAACTTGGTGGCAAGAAAGGAGAGAATAGAAAAAGTGGGGGCTGTATGTGGGTATTTGAATGAATCATAAGTTGAAAATTTGCTGGGATGAATAGAATAAAAAAAATAACCATCTAATTAAAAATAATGAACATAATTATTTACATACCTATTGAATTGAATATTCGATATATTAATTATTTATATTATTTAATATTTTTATTTTTTATTTATACTTTTTTTTTATGATTTT
>NC_029793.2:8383336-8387895 GCF_000816755.2 Arachis ipaensis | reverse complement strand
GTGAATTTTTTCAATTTTCATATATTTTGTTTACTGTGTAAACGAGATATATGTATTTGTAAATATAAAAATATTTTTTTGAAAATAATAAAAAATATTAATAATTTAAATTGGACTAAACTCTTAAAAATGGAACATTTCAAATAGATAGGCAGTTAGGCAGTGTTATATAACAGGGAAGATTGATAGTTTTAAAAATAGAACACTATTAACACGTATATTTCTCGAACAGTTGAAAAGTACATAATTCAATTTTCATATATTTTGTTTACTGTGTAAACGAGATATATGTATTTGTAAATATAAAAATATTTTTTTGAAAATAATAAAAAATATTAATAATTTAAATTGGACTAAACTCTTAAAAATGGAACATTTCAAATAATAGAAAAGATAGGCAGTGTTATATAACAGGGAAGATTGATAGTTTTAAAAATAGAACACTATTAACACGTATATTTCTCGAACAGTTGAAATAAGTAAAAGTACATAAGTAGTATCATTAAAGTGTCCACTATTAATGTAAACCCCGCAAAAATCGGTAAATTATTAGTTAATAAATTGAATTTTAATTAGGAAAGCTAAAAATACAAAACTAATATCAAAATAGGATAGAGCTCGTCGAAACAAAAATTTTGATACCAATTTCGAAAATTTGGCCCAAAAACAGACCGGAAAGGCCAAACCGGTTGAACCGGGGCCCAAACCGGACCCGTGGGTTCAACCGGATCCAAACACTTAAATGAGGCAGCAGCTCTTTTCTTCCTCATAAGCTGCTGCGACGCCATTACAGCAAGGGGGGGAGAGGAGATTCACAAACCCTCACCATTCCTTCCAACTACCATAACTTCCTCATCCGGGCTCCGATCGCCGCACCGTTTGCGGCCACGCGTCGGGCTCGTCGAGCTCTTCAATTCTATCCAAACAAAACAGTAAGTGAATCGGTTTTTTCTAGCCCCATTTCTGCTGGTATATGAATTTCGAGTTTAAGATTTGAGAAACTCAATTCCTTTATGATTTTTATGTTTTAGGGGTCCACTAGACTTGATTTCTTGTGGGTATTGCCCAAGGATCAGTGGGTAAAGGTAAGAGATCTCAAACCCTAATAAAATTTCTGAATTTAGGAATTTGGGTATTGAGTTGTTATGTTTGGATGTGTTAATTGTGGTTTAGGTAGTGTGTATGTGAATGTTGATGCTTGTTGGAGGCTTGTTGGTGATCAAGCTTGGTTTGGGGCTGTTTGTTTGAGTTTGGAGGGGCTGTAATTTTGAGTTGTGAGGCTGCCTTGGGTGAACTAAGTGATCGGCCAAGGTATGGTTTAAGTTTCGCACGTTTAATATTTACGGTGTTGTGAAAACTTAGGTTAGAGGAACCATAGGATAAGTTGAACTGTTAATTGCATTTAATGAGTAGTTTGTAATGTTGTTGGAGTAAATTGTTGATGAACATAGATTGGAATTTTGAGGTATTGATGTTATTAATTTCATGCTTTTGGACTTGCTTATAATGGGTTATATTGAAGTTGATATTGATGAATTATGGTTGGTGATTGTTAATAAATGGTTGTTATGTCAAGTTGATGGATTAACATGTATGAAGAATTGACTTATGTTAATGGCATTTAATTAGTATATGTTGATGGAAGGTTGATAAATATATGATGAGAATTGGTATAGGTGAAGAATTGATGTGAACAAAGGAAAAGTTATTGATGTATGAGGTAAAAGTGGATAATTTTGATGTTCTAGGTTGGTTGAGTTGATTAAAGCTTATATTGGTAATGGTTGTTGATGAATTGAGTTGATATGGTTTTACAATGCAAGTTTTAAATGGTAAGAAACTTAAGTTGGAGAAAAAGAGGTTTTGTTGAAAGTGGTTAAAACCAAATTTTGATGAACTTTAGACATTCATAATATTCTCCTCAAATTTTGGATTGGGTTGTGGTTTGTTGCAAATAAAAGATAGTTTCAAGAGCTTTTGATTGATATCAACTCTGTGGAAAACGGAATTTTGTGGAGAAAGTTATGGATGAGGCCTAATACCAATGCTAATCAGGGAAGGAGACAGGGTAAGCAGCCACAGCAGGATATGAGTTGCCACAGATGTGGGAAGTATCATTCAGGACCATGCAAGTTTGGGATTGGAGTCTGTTACTCCTGTGGGCAGCCGGGACACTTGGCTAGTGGTTGCCCCGAGAAGAAGAGATATGAGATAGGCAGGGTGCAGCAACCAGGAAGGGTATACACTACTTCTTCTATAGGCGCTGAGGGGTCAGAGGCATTGATCCGAGGTAATGTGAGATGGTGGGTAAAACTTTGAATGCTTTGTTTGATTCTGGAGCTTCACATACTTTTATTGTATTTGAGAAGGCTGATGAGCTAGGATTGAAAGTAGTAGTACTGCGGTATGATTTAAAGGTATACAATGCTACCCATGAGGCTATGGTGACTAGGTTAGGGTGCCCCCAAGTTCCTTTTCGAGTACAAGGGCATGATTTCGTGCATAACTTAATTTGTTTGCCGATGACTGGTCTTGATCTCATTCTGGGATTGGACTGGTTATCCAAGAACCGAGTTCTATTAGATTGCTCGGCGAAAACAGTGTATTTCATGCCTGAAGACACTGAAGGGCCGGTTGTAGTGAATAATTACTACTTGAATTCCATGATGGTGAACTGTTCTGGGGCTGAATGTCAGGGGATATTGTTGCTAGCTGCGGGTGTTTCAGGTGATGATCAAGATTTGGAACAAATCCCAGTTGTGTGTGAGTTTCCGGAGGTGTTCCCTGATGATATTGATGAATTTCCACCAAAACGGGAAGTTGAGTTTGCTATTGATTTAGTACCTGGGGCCGGACCAATCTCGAGTGCTCCTTACAGGATGTCGCTTCTAGAAATGGCCGAATTGAAGTCTCAACTGGAGGATCTGTTGGGTAAAAATTGTATCCGACCAAGTGTATCCCCGTGGGGTGCACCAGTATTACTGGTGAAAAAGAAAGATGGAAGCATGCGCTTATGTGTTGACTATAGGCAGCTAAATAAAGTTACAGTGAAGAATAAATATCCGTTACCAAGGATTGATGACTTGATGGACCAATTACAGGGAGCCAGCGTGTTCTCTAAAATTGATCTACGATCCGGATACCACCAGATAAGGGTCAGAGATGAGGACATTCCCAAAACTGCCTTCAGAACGCGCTATGGTCACTATGAATATACCGTTATGTCTTTCGGACTAACTAACGCTCCGGCGATATTCATGGATTACATGAACAGAATTTTCCATCCATATCTGGATAAGTTTGTTGTTGTGTTTATTGACGACATTCTTATCTATTCTAAGACTGAGGATGAGCATGCTGAACACTTGCGAACAGTGCTACAAATTCTGAAGGATAGGAAGTTGTGTGCCAAGCTATCCAAGTGTGAGTTCTGGAAGTCTGAGGTGAAATTTCTTGGTCATATGGTAAGTAAACAAGGAATAGCAGTGGATCCCGCTAAGGTTGAGGCGGTGATGAATTGGGAGCGGCCAACTTCGGTGACGGAAATCAGGAGTTTCTTAGGCTTGGCGGGTTATTATCGAAGGTTCATCAAAGGATTTTCACAGCTCGCTTTACCTTTAACGAAGCTGACCAGGAAATGTATATATGTATGTATATGTGTAGCTTACTCTCCAAGTAACTTATGTATGCTGCTTCTCTTAAGAGGTTGAGGGAGAGATAGGAGTTTACTTTGGTATTTTGGTATATTTTGGGGACACTTATGTATGTTTATATGTATATATGTATCCTCCGGCCAGCCTTAGCTTCGCAGGCTGAGTCAGAGGCTAGTTATGCTGTTCTTTGGCTTTTTTTTATCCCTTCGTTTATTGTTTTATCATGTTCCTATTAGGTTTCTTAGCACGCAAGTAATCCTATTCCTTGAGCGTTGCGCTTTTTATTTTGCGATTTTTGTTTACCCGCTCTGTTTCAAGGCTCCTAGTATATTATTTCTTTCAGTATTATATGTATATCCTTACTATTAAAGGTCTGTAATACCACACTACCTCTGTTCTATGACTTAAGCATAAAACACTGTGTAGTAGGGTGTTACAATTAATACGGTTATCCATTATTAACACTTTTGCTTCTTTTACTACTTCTATCAACTGACGATTTTTTATTAGGATTTACACTAAATTAATTTAAATAATAATTTAACTTTTTAATTGAGATATAATTTGTTTATTAAATTTTTAATTGATATATTTTTTTTACTGGACAAAATTTTTAAATTTTTTATGTACTCTTTTAAGTATTAATTTTTAAATTTAAATTATATATTTCAAGTATTATTTGAATTAATTTTGTGTAAATCCTAATTACAAAAACCGTGAGTGGATAGAAGTAGTGAAAGAAGTAATAGTGTTAATAATGGGTAATTAGAAAAAAGATAACCGTATTAATAGTGGGCAGTTTAACATACTACTTATGTGCTTTCACACATTTCAACGGTTAGGAGGAATAAACGTATAAATAATGTTCCATTTTTAAAACCGCCGATCTTTCTTCATTATATAAAA
>NC_029793.2:8381105-8383034 GCF_000816755.2 Arachis ipaensis | reverse complement strand
TTTAAAATTTATTAAATTTTATTTATCTACCTTTTTTAGCAACTTAGGAACAATGTTAAAGGTATTGTAGTACTCACCAGGATTTATGGTGTGGTGTGGTGTGCGTGTGGGAAGTATTTGGTATGAAAATAAATATTTATTTGGCTTAGGACAAAAATTGATATAGGAAAAACATATGGAGGCAACGAGAATACTAAACAATATAAACTATGGAGTAAAAAAGAAAATTAAAATTCAAAATATAAATCAAATTATAAAGTAATTATTTTTTATTTCAGATTTTGAAATTTAAAAAATAAGGATTTACAATTAAACCAAATCATAATTGTCACCATTACTCCCAATATCATGCTAACCTTCCATTCTCCATTTGTGATCTTTGGTCCACAGAGTCACCCTAGTGCCGCAGCACTTCCCTGCTATCTGATCTGACACCGCCCTGCCAACGCCGCCCATCCTCCCGCTGATGCCGTCCAGCCTCCCGTCGACGACGTCCAGCCTCTCCACGTTTCGCTTGCGCGCCGTAGCAATGGGAGATCGCGCCACAACGGCCCCGTGCGTCCTCGTTACCACTGCCCACCCGCCGCTGGTCGTGCAGGACCACCGCAGGCCGCCGCCTTCGTCGCATCGTTCGAGACACACGTTATCCCCGTCGTCTGTCCTCCCCATCGTACCGTTGTTGCTGCTGTGCCGCACCTCATCGACGCCGCCCTTCCTCCCACTGATTCGACTCCTCTTCCTCTTCCATTTCTGGCCGCTACGCGTTCGGGTTCGAAGCCCACAGAGTAGATTCACAACCTCGCCTAGCCGAAGTTGTCGTTGCGTGCCTGCTCCATTGCCGGATCTCCTCCCCTGCTTCCATGCGTCGCCGTCGACTCTCTCCACCCCACAAATGTGCTGGATGTTCAATTCATTAGGTATATAGATAGTTATTTTAATTCTTAATTAGATGGTTATTTTGTTCGTTTCAGTTTAAGTATATACAATTAACAAATACTGGATGGTCATTTCACTAGGTAGCCGGATGATTATTTTAATAACTATGTTTGTTTGATGACGATCCCGCGACGGTAATGGAGAGAGAGGGCTATAAGAGTGGATGATAATGGCCGGTGAGAGAGCTTCTAACGGCGGAGAGGTGGGACGATTGATGAGCGTGGGGGTGGCAAACGGTTTGAGGGGGAAGAGGCTGTTTGGGTGAATGTCTTTGATAAGTTAGGACTAGGATGGTTAATTTTTTGAAACAACTGTTTGGATTTTTGGCTTAGATAATTTGGAGAGTTTGCTTACTTTTTTCCCTTGTATTGGGTCAAATTCGGAGCCCATTGTTCACATTGTTTAGATTCCTCATTGTCTCCCTAGCGGAATTGATTAATATTGTTCTGGCAAGGATACTCTTTCGTACTATAGGTTAGTTTCGGGCTGTTCAGTGAACTCTTGAAGCCTATTGTCCAGCAGGGAAGTAGCCTCGTGAACACGGACCCAAGCGTGGTACTTGCAAAAAGGACTCCGAAACTCAAGTCAGTGAAATATCAAAAAAGAAAGTGAACATGATGTAGTGTGATCTGTTTTTTGTTCTTCTGCCCTTTATCGTCATCTAGCATTCTAATTTATAGCTGTTGTAGGTGAAATATTTGTTGGTTATTTTCGAGATATTCTGCCCGACTAAGTGCGAGATTTGGGAGAAGAAGTTTGTTGCGGTGGACAGTTATCTATTTGAATTTTGCTTGGTCCTACCGAGATATAACTCGGTTTTTCCGATGTATTTGGGATACAGTACATAGCCCCCAAGCTTGACTTGCCGAACTTACATTTAGCAAGTTGAGCTTTTGTCATGTAGTTATACCTCGGTTAGGTGCGGACATGTTAGCCCCTGAGCTCAATGCGCGTTGTCGTTCTTCAAGCTTGGGTTTTTGATAGAACAATGAA
>NC_029793.2:8372584-8381096 GCF_000816755.2 Arachis ipaensis | reverse complement strand
TGTACCTTGTGGGCCGGTTTGCAATAAATTCATGTGTATTTTTCTAAGCAGCATCTGGATCGTTCTTTAACCAAGGTATGTGAATAGTTACCTTTTGAATTACCCACTAAGTTAGTGGGGAGGGGGTAGTGATGCTTTATTACCGTTTTCATTCTTGGAAAAAGACACAAACTCTTGACCCTAGTCTTATTGCTTAACTGGTGAAAGAGACATGATTTCAAAAAGTTAGTTCTGTTGTCTTTTTCTGTATCTTTTGCTTCGACGATGGGTAGAGAAAAAGAAAAGGAAAAAGTGGTGGAGGTGAAAAGTGAAAATATTTATCACTGGGTGAATATTGATGTGAAGACTTGTGCTTCAGCCTACTGTGATAACGAGTCACTTGTCGAGCTTAAAGCTCTGAAGTTGGTCAAGGATGGTTCAACTGTCGACGTTGAAACTTCTTCCTTATTGCAGCAAAGAGAGAGTTTGTGAGAGGAGGGGGGACTGGGCTTACTTTTATATGTATACCCCCTGTTTTACAGAACTCTATTTGAAATTCTCATTCTCTGACTTTGAATGTAAGGGTTCTGACGCAGCTGAACTGTGCTCCCTCACAGTTACACCCAAACTCATGGGCTTTTCTGCGAGCTTTTGAATGTTTGATGTCTTTTCTGGAATTTTCCGCGTCTCTAAATATTTTCTTTTCTCTATTTCAATCTAAAGGAGTGCGAAAAGGTTTATGGGTTAACCTTAGTAGCTTCCCTAGTCGTTCCCTGTTTTTGTTATATAAATCTTCCTTCAAGAGTTTCAAATCCATGTTTGTAAAGATTCGGTCATTAGAGACCAAATACCCTTTCTATTTGGATGGTGAGTTGATAGAGAGATTTTCGTTGTATTGGTGCCCAGAACCAATGCAAATTCTTGAGGATGTGGAGAGAATTGAGGAAGAAAATCTCTTTTTAGATTTTTTGATAGAGTGTTTTGTGGTTGGTGAATTGTTATCAATTTCTAAAATGTGGAATTTTGAGAAGGAGAATGATAAAGAGGGGTTGAAGGCTTATATAGGTAATGTGTTTTTGTGTTTTCTATTGGTTGTTTGCTGGTTGCAGGTGGGAGAGTGCCTAATTTAACTACTTCTCTGCTGCAATCTTTTCTAAAAAAGAAAAGTGAGAAAGATGGCAGTGGTTCAGCGGTAGCGAAAGAGCACGGTAGGGATGTTGCTCACTCCAGTGCTCGACCTCTTCCCTCACCAAAAAGGAAAAGGGTTGAGTTAGAGAAGTCTCTGGAGATTCTTTCTGAAGAGGACAAGGGTGTTGGTGATAGGTCGTTGTTTGAGAGGCAGAAAAAGCTTTATGATTTTAAAGAGGGAGTGAACCCTCAATCCCTTTGGAGTGAGCAATATCCCATTTCTGAGCTTGTTGATAGGGTTTCTCAGTATCCTGGGAATATGAGGCTGACTCGCCGTACGGGTATGGAAGGGATGGGGAAGTTTATCTAAGTTGGTACACTTTTGTTGCTATTTGGGTTGTGCCGTTCGTATATGTGCTTCATTATTCCTTTATTTTTGTTCTAGATTGTGGCTTCTCATTTACTGTGTGTTGGTCGTACTACTGAGCTGCTAGGTGCAGAGCATCATGTTGCTGAAAAAGTTGTGAATTTGGAGGGATTTATGAAAGAAAAGGAGAATGCGATCATCGATGTGGCCTCTAAGATGAAGGATAGGGAGGAGGAGGTTGCTAAGCTTTAAGATCAGATCCGCCTTCTGCAAAATGAAATTAAGGAAAATGACAAGGCCAAGGGTAAGATGACTTGTCGTATTCACGAGTTAGAAAATGAGGTTTTGGAGATGTTTGCTGCTGGTTTCGACCGAGCTGTGAACCAGGTAGCTGTGTTTGCACCCGAGTTTGATATCGAGAGACTTGATGTGACGAAGATCGTAGTGAATGACGAGCTTGTTGAGGACGAGGCGAGTGAAGAACATGACAAAAATGTGCCTCCCCCTTTCTAACAAAGATTGATAAATTTGCATGTATATGGTTCGATAAGTTTGTATTTTGAAACTTTGGTTTGGTGGCCGATCTATTTTCGGTTTGTTTGAACTCGTTCCCGACTTATGATGTTGGTTTTGACTTTACATTTTTTGAATGCTTATTATTGCGTGTTGCTTAGATACTATATATATCCAACTTTTTTATTTGCGTTGGTTTGGATGAAATAATTTACTAGATAGAACAATATAGCAAATAAAAACAATGCTTCATTTGTAATATGGAGAAAACCTTTCAGTTTGAAAGGTGTGGAGAGGTCGGCCTCGTTAAAACCTATTCGAGTAAAACCCTCCTTAGGAAAAAAATCCTGTGACCTGGAAAAAGAGTACCTTCCCACTCCAACTTGTTTACAATAGAAATTAACTATAATAAAACTTCAATAATGAAATATTCCATGTGTTGGGTAGGGCCGTCCTATCTAAGGTTTCCAGGTAGTAAGCCCCGTTTCTGATGACTTTGGAAACTCGAAAAGGTCATTTCCATGTTGCTGCTAATTTTCCATATCCTATGGGCCTTTGGACTTCCTCTATTTGTCTCAGCACTAGATCTCCTTGTTGTAGTACCCTTGGTCGTATTTTTTTGTTATACTTATTTTGCATGGACTTCTGTCGAATTTCAGCCAGGCTTCGTGCTTCGCTTGTTGTATCAAATTCGGCTGATTTTGTATCCATATTGGCATCTTTGCTAAAGTACTCGGTCTGAGTTGAACCTTGAGCGATCGCTAAAGTACTAACTGGAACGGGGTTTCATTAGTTGTGGATTGTAGTGTTGTATTCTAGCTCCACAGTATTTTCGGTATTACTCGGCCCAACGTCCCTTAGTATCTGTTAGTTTTTTTAAGGCCTACAAGATGATCTCATTAGCTGGCTCTGCGAGCCCATTACTTTGCGGGTGCTCGATAGAGGAAAAATGACACTTAATGTGAAGGTCAATTAAAAATGATGCAATTTTTTTTATCAATGAACTGCCAACCATTATCAGAAATAATTTCTCTAGGTAAGCCATATCTACATATGATTAATTTTCAGATAAAACTGTGTACCTTGTTCGAGGTTATTTTTGCAAGCGGTTGCGCCTCTACCCACTTAGTAAAATAATCAATTGCTACTAATAGAAATTTTACCTGTCCTAGAAATATTGGAAATGGTCCTAGAATGTCCATCCCCCATTTGTAAAAAGGCCAGCTAACATCTGGAGTTTGCAATAGTTCGGCTGGACTGTGAATGAGTGGTGCATATTTTTGGCATGCGTCACATTTCTGTACTTTAATTTGTTCATGGAATCTTTACGCAAGCTCGGCCAGTAGTACCCTGCTTGTAAGATTTTCGTGGCCAAGCTCCGTTCTTTTAGTGTGGTGGCCACAACCCACAAATGCCATCATGAACCTCGGCTATGGCTGCTTCTGCTTCTGATGGTTTGAGGCATTTCAGTAATGGTCGAGAGAAGCCTTGTTTGTATAGGTCATTTCCCATGATAGTGTAATAGCTTATGATACGGAAATAAAAGATAAATAAGAAAATAAGAATTCAAACTGAATAAAAAGATACATTGAAATTAAAATAGAAACAAAAAGATAAGTTGAAATTGAGTACAAAGAGAATCACTCTGCTTTCTACCCAATTTCTTGACGCAACAAGAAAGGGACTCCTCAACCTAACTTGTCAACGTCATAATTTGGAAATTGAATCGAAGGGACTCCTCAACCTTCTACCCAATTCCCCGATGCAACAAGAGAGGGACTCCTCAACCTCAATTGTCCACACCATGGTTTCATCACGAAACCAAAAAGGGGTTTTTAAACCTCTAAAAATTCTATCCTACGACTACAATAGCTAAGGAGGTATTTATAACCTCTTATTAGGTTAAAACAAAGAAAACCCTAAAGCCCATAAGCATAAGGCCCAATCTAGTAATTAAATAAACAAAATCAAAATACATTAAATAAAATATTCTAAGAAATGTAAACTAAAATATATTCTAAATAACTCTTGAACTCTTCATATCACGAACATTTGAAGCACGTATCAGCTTGCTTTATGTTTGAATGACCTAGGTTGTTCATTGTTTGGCACTTCTCTGGTTTTCAGATACCGAATATATGGGCTTCGCCAATCTTCTTCCTATGACACACTTAAAACATGTTTGATACCTAAAATCGGTTCTGTTAGTGTGAGATGTAACATAGTATCTGTTGAATCATTTATTCTGGAAGTAGCTAATTTAGAAAAAATATCGAACCTAAAGTTTTGTTCTCTAAGTATATGTGATATTTCAAAATTTTAAAAATATTGTATCATATCTTTTGCTGTATTCAAATATTTTCCTAGGAGCGGATCTCGTACTTGAAAGTGACCAGTTACTTGCTGTACTACAAGAAAGGAGTCACATTGTACCTTTAGGTTTTGGATGTCGACCTTTCTTGCTAGTCTTAGCTCGGCTAGTAACGCTTCCTATTCGGTCTGATTATTACTTGTTTGAAAAAGAAATTTTATTGATTGTTTGGCACGTACTCCAATGTTATCTTTCAGTAGGATTCTAGCTCCACACCCACTTTCATTTGATGCCCTATCTACATATAGCTCCCATTCGGGGGGCAGATTATGTGAAGTGGTGAATTCTGAAATAAAGTCGGCTAATGCTTGTGCCTTGGGTGACCCTCATGATTGATAATAGATCTCAAATTCTGAAAGTTCTATTGACCACTTTGTGAGTCGTCCTGCTAGATTCGGTCTTGCCAATATCTGTCGTAACGGCTGGCCGGTTTGAACTATTATTTGGTGAGCTTGAAAATAATATCGCAAATACCGAGCTGTAATTATTAAGCTAAATTCCAGCTTCTCTATTGTTGGGTACCTTATTTCTGCATTCTACAGAACTTTGCTCACAAAGTATAGTGGATGTTGTTTTTTTCCTATTTCTGTTACAAGTACAAAACTGATCGTGTTAGTTGAAATTGAAAGATACAAGTAGAATGGCTTACCTTGCTGAGGTTTCTGAAGTATAGGTGGTGAACTGAGGAGAATTTTAAATTCGGTAAAAGCTTTTTCATAGTCGTCTATCCAGACAAACTTCTCAACTTTCCTCAAGGTATTGAAGAAATGATATGATTTTGCAGCTGCCGCAGGCAGGAAACATGACAGGGCTGCAAGGCGGCCTGTGAATTGCTGTGCTTTCTTGATTGCCTGAGGTGACTGCATTTATATAATAGCCTGATTTTTTCAGGCTTGGCTTCTATTCCTCTGTGTCTTAGCAAGAATCCGAGAAATTTGCCTCCATGTACTCCAAATGCGCATTTCTTCGGATTTAGTCTCATATTGTATTTTCGGAGTTGTTGTAAGATTTCGGTAAGGTCAGCTTTATATTGTTCCTCCGAACTTGATTTGACTACCATGTCATCGACATATATTTCAATGTTTTTCCTAATCTGGTCTTTGAAGACTTTTTCCATCAATCGTTGGTAAGTAGTCCCTGCATTTTTCAATCCAAAAGGTATGACTTTATAACAAAAAGTACCGTGATTGGTTATGAATGTTGTCTTGTCCTTATCATCTGGGTGCAATAGTATTTGATTATAGCCGGAATAGGCATCCTTGAAACTGAACACTTGAAACCCCGAGGTATCATCTACCACTTTATCAATATTCGGCAGTGGATAGGAATCCTTTGGACATGCTTTGTTCAGGTCCGTAAAATCCACACACATGCGCCATTTTCTCGAGCTCTTTTTTACCATAACCACATTTGCTAACCATGATGAGAATCTGAGTTCTCGGATAAAACCTGCATTGAGAAACTTTTGTGTCTCTGTTACTACTGCGTTTCTCCTTTCTGTCTGTGCCCAAGTTCTGCTTTTTCTGTCACATTGGATTGACTATCAGCTTGTGGCATATAAAGTTTGGATTGATTCCTGGCATGTCTGCAGGCGTCCATGCAAAAAGGTCAAAGTTGGATCTTAGTAGCTCAACAAGGTGTTGTTTTGTTCCTGCAGAGAAAACAGAACTAATGTTAATAAATTGGTCGGCTTCTACTAATTGTACCTTTTGCAGGTCATTCGTTAGAGCAGGGTCGATTGGTATTGTTCCGAGGGTCCAGCTCGGCCAGAGTTTGGATGTTCTCTGTATTGTAGAAAGAGTTAACTCTTGGGATGGTTTCCTTTGGTACGGTCTTTAAGCCCGCATTGTAGCATTGCCGAGCTTCTTTATGGTCGGCATGAACTGTTGCAACGATATTGTCCTACACAGAAAACTTTACACAAAGGTGAACTGTGAAAACAATAGCTCCAAAAGAGTTAAGAGATGGACGTTCCAAAATGATACTATATGGATTAGCACAATCAACCACCAAAAATTGGATATCTAAGATTTTTGAGTTCGGAGACTCCTCTAGTGTTGTTCTTAACCATACATAACCTGATACAAGTACCCTTTCTCCGGAGAACCCTACCAATTCTTTGGTTGAGAGTTGCAGGGCCTTATCGTTGAGTTGCATCTTTTTGAAAGTGGAGTAGAACAACACATCGGCGTTGCTCCTAGGGTCAAGTAGGACCTTCTTGACTGTCGATTCTCTCATGTGTATCAAAATTACCACCAGGTCATCTAAGTTCGGACATTGCGACTTAAAATCGGAGGCGTCGAAGGCAATTCGTTCAGCTGGAAGTGGAGCATATGTCTCTTGGCAAGATCCGTCCATTGTCATCATGGCTCGGTAACTCCTTTTTCTTGCTGTATTTGTTGCTCCTCCTCCTGTAAAACCTCCCAAAATGTAATTTATTACTCCTTTTGAAGCATGAGATTCAACCATTCCATGCCAAGTTCCTTTGTCCTTGTGGTATGAACTATAATTAGGCTTGTCAGTGTCTCTGCTTGTTGTTTCTTTCTGGCTTCTAGAGATGACATATTTATCCAGTAGGCCCTGTTTGGCTAACCTTTCCAATAGGTCCTTGGCTACTATGCATTCATCGATGGTATGATCGTACTTTTGATAAAATGCACAGTGTTTGCTCCTATCTACATACTTCTGGTCCTAATATGTTCCTGCTTTGCTCAACGGCTTTATAAGCTTGCTATGTACGATTTCTTTAATTATATCCTCTCTTTTTGTGTTGAACTTAGTGTATGAGTCGAATTTTGGTGTTAGCTTGAAGGGTTTTTTGAGGTCCTTGCTTTGAGGTCTGGGCAGTCTTTTTTCGTCTTGGTGCGGTTATTGTTTTTCCATGCGCCGAGCTTCACGGAGTTCTTCGATCTCCATTTGTCCCGAGGTTTTTTTTTCTCGGAATTCTGCCATTGTTTTTGGCTTGGTCATCGCTATGGTTTCTTGAAACTTCCCTGGACGGAAGCCGCTTTTGAGTGCGTGTAAATGGACTTCTGGACTGAGGTCTGGGATCTCCATGGTTGCCTTGGTGAACCGTGTCATGTAGTCCTTCAAGCTCTCGTGCTGTCCCTGTTTGATAGTGCTTAAATAGTCTTATCCGTGTATATATATCTTCGAGGCGAAAAAGTAGTCAATGAAAGATCTTGTCAACTCTTCAACACAAGAAATTGAACCTACAGGTAATATGGAAAACTAAAGTAAGGCAGCACCATCTAAAAAAGTTGGAAAAGATCGACAAAGTATTGGGTCAGCAGCACTATTAAAAAATATCATTGATTGGAACTTGGTAATGTGGATACAAGGGTTTCCGAATCCTTCATAGGACTTCAGCGTGGTAGGTAACACGAAGTTCTTTGGCATCTGGAATTTCATAATATCTTCGGAAAAGGGATTGGATATTGTTAGCTTTTCCTTTGGAGAAGTGATCTCCTGAGGGTCTGTGTTTCGAAGTCGTACATCATTTGAGAGCACATTGTTGGGATCTCCAATGCCGGGCTTTCCATTTCGTGCTAATAGATCGGCCATCTTTGTTACTTCGGCTTAGAGAGCAGCATTCATGACTACCAACTCGTCATGAATTGGAGGAGGGGGTTGGGGGGTAGTATCATCGGCCATGATCCTACAAAAAAGCGAGACAAAATCGTCGTGGGGTTAATTAAACTCGTGCCCCACAGTGGACGCTAAATGTTCTGATAAGGATACTCTTCCGTGCTATAGGTTGGCTTCGGGCTATTCGATGAACTCTTTAAACCTCTTATGGGAAGTAGCCTCGTAAACTCAAACCCAAGTGTGGTACTTACAAAAAACACTCCAATGCTCAAATTAGTGAAATATCAAAAAAAGAGTAAATATGATGTAGTGTGATTTCTTTTTGGTTCTTCTGCTCCTTATCGTCAGCTAGCATTCTGAGGTGAAATATTTGTCAGTTATTTTCGAGATATTCGACCGACTAAGTACAAGATTTGGGAGAAAAAATTTGTTGCGGTGCACAATTATCTATTTGAATTTTGCTTTATCCTACTAAAGTATAACTCAGTTTTTTCGATATATTAGAATTACAGTACAAATATATTATCATTTTTATACTTATTTATTTTTTATTCTAAAGACCTATC
>NC_029793.2:8334356-8372530 GCF_000816755.2 Arachis ipaensis | reverse complement strand
TTATATTAATAGAATAATAATTAATCTTAATAACCGATTTTAATATACTCGTTAAAATGATAAGCTCTGTCATCACCCCTATCCTCGATCGGTCAATCAAACGCAACTTGTCAACACGGCTTACATATAGGCAAAGGAACTTACCCTGAATTTCAGTAGAAACCACCCAATCAGTTTACTTTTTGTTCTGATGTAATAGTAAATATTTACGTACATTTATCTTGTTAATTTTTTTGTTTAGGTATTTTTCGGTCTAATTAATCTATAGTAGTATTAAACAATAAATTATTGTATGTATAAAATAAAATTTAAATTTTAATACTTATTTAAACGAATTAATAATCTAATTACCAAATCAACTTAATTTAGTTTATTATTATTCTTTTAAAGTATTAAATCGTATTATCTGATATAATACTTTAAAAGAATTTTGAGAATAATATTTTGTTAATATTAGACTAAGTTTATTTATCTTTGTTTCTCCTTCTTTCTTTCTCTTGTGTTAATTGAAAAAGAATTATATTTAATTTGTTTTATAAACTAATTATTGGTTGAGATAAATAAAAACAAAGAATAGTTTCCTAATTACATATGGAAAATTACCTGCGGAAGACATATATAGTGACATACAGTTAGGAACGGGTCATCATCATTTAATTTTGTCATGAAGGAAAGTTCACCTCACTTCACCTCACATCACTTCCAGCTTGTTAATCGGTTGACTACATGTGCGTCAATATTAGAGGTCTCGCTGTCTCCCTCTTATAAATTCACTGTGTCTTTCTTTTTATTTCACCATTTACTATTCGTCGCATGCTTGCATGCATATTGTGATAATATAGCTAGAATTATTCTCCCATCAAAGAGACCTAAACCCTAATAGAATGTTGCTCTATAATTAGCAATTTATATCTAAGAATTGATTTATGGCTAACACTGCTGCTGGATCGTCTTCGGTGTCTCCGAAAACATACGATGTATTTCTTTGCTTCCGAGGGGAGGACACGGGGGAGAATTTCACCTGCCATCTTTCTGCCGGTCTCGTTGACGAGGGAATCGAGATATACAAATACGATGATCAGTTTGTAAAAGGTTGTGATATTTGGACACAGATTTCTTTGGCGATCGAGGGTTCACGTGTGTCAGTGGTGGTTTTCTCCCAAGACTTTGCTTCTTCCAAATGGTGCTTAGAGGAACTGGTCAAAATAATGGAGTGCAGAAGAGATATGGGGCAGGTTGTTATACCTGTGTTCTACAACATAGATCCCGCACACGTGCGGTATCAGAAAGAGAGTTACAAGAAATCTTTTGCGAGGCATGAATGGAATCTCTGCAAAAATCAGCAGAAAATTCGTAGGTGGAGAGAGGCTCTCACTGAAGCCGCCAATCTGGCGGGATGGGTCTCCGGAAGTCCTGGGATAAGGTAATTTATTGTGACGGTTTAATTCAATGTCTAGTATCTAATATTTATGTCCTTTTCTTTTAACCTGCCTTTATTTATGTTTGAATATACTCGTTCTTAGCGTCAATGTTCAAATAAGACAAAACAAAAATATTATGCTAATCATAAGAAATTAATTTCTTAAATTCTTATACTAGTCATTGCATAAATATGAATAAAGATTTTGAATTGGGTTAAGTATGATTTTGGTCCCTAATGTAGAGGCCGAAAATTTATTTCGTTCCCGGCCTTTTTTTGGCTACAAAATGGTCTCGAAGGTTTCATTTTGTTTTAAAATCGTCCTTCGGACGAAAATACCCTTCCCCTTCTTTCCCAAAATGAACCATAAACAAAAGCAGAATGTGAAGCTGAACCAGAAGCGGAATCATGGCTTCCATTTAGTTGTTGGACTTCCTTGAGGCAGGTGAGGCTTTTCATCTCTACGATTGTTGTGCATTTGTCCGAGTTGGCATCGATACCTCTTTGAGTGAGCATGAAGCCTAATAATTTTTCGGCCTTCATTGCAAATGTGCACTTTAAAGGATTCAGTCTCATCACGTGCTTCCTTATTGTGGTGAATACCTCAATTAAGTCAGACAAGAGATTAAGGTCGTCTCTGGTCTTGACAAGCATGTCGTCGACATATACTTCCGTCAATTTTTCAATATGAGATGAGAACAACTTGTTCATCATCGTTGATATATGGCCCCATTATTTTTCAATCTAAAAGGCATTACTATATAATAATAGTTAGCTTTCGGAGTGAAAAAAGAGGCCTTCTCTTGATCCGACTTGTACATCAGAATTTGATTGTATCTGGAGTATGCATCCATGAACGAACTGATATCTATACTCTGAAGCTGAGTCAACCAAAGTGTCAATGCTGGGAAGGGGATATGGATCCTTGGGACAAGCTTTATTGAGGTCGGTGTAATCAATACACATCCTCTATTTTTCATTTTACTTTTTCACAAGGACCACATTAGCCAACCACAAAGGGTATTTTACCTTCCCTATAAACCCGACTTCTAATAAGGCTTACACTTGCTCTTCTACGACTTGTGCCCTTTCAAGACCGAGCTTCCGTCACTTTTGTTGTACAGGTCGGGAGCCTGGATAAATGGTGAGCTTGTAACACATGAGGTTGGTGTCTATGCCAGACATATCGGAAGCTTTCTAGGTAAAAAAGTCGGAGTTTCTTTGTAAGAGCTCAATGAGATTTGCTTATAATTTTTCATCCAAGTTGGCCCATATACTTGTTGTCTTTTCTGTCTGATCTCCAGTTTGAACCTTTTCAACCTTTCCTTCAGGTTTTGGATGCAGTTCTTCCCGTGCTCAGATACCATCAAGTTCAATAGTATTGACTTTCTTACCCTTTGTACTGCCCCTTAAGTTGAGACTTTCATTGTAATACTTTTTTACTAACTTCTGATCTCCTTTTACAGTGAAAATTTCATCTGCAGTTGAAAATTTTATGCATAGGTGAGGTGTAAAAACGACCTCAGCTAGTCGGTTTAATGTGGTCCGACCTATCAAGGTATTATAGGCTGACTTTACATCGACCATAATATAATCAATGCTTAAGTTTGTGGATTTCATGCCTTTACCAAAAGTCATATGTAACAAAATGAAACCAAGAGGTTGGATCGGCGTATCTCCTAACCCAAAAAAGTTGTCTGGATAAGGCTTCAATTTCTTTTCTTCTAACCCGAGTTTATCAAAAGCGGTTTGAATAAAATGTCGTCTGAGCTTCCCTGATCTACCAAAGGTTTGCATTAGCAAGGATCATTGTGATTACCACAGGATCGTCATGACCAGGAGTCACCCCTTGGGCGTCTTCTTTAGTGAATGATATTGTAGGTAAGTCGGGTACTTCTCTTTCCTCGCTGACCTGATAGACTTCTTTTAGATGCCTTTTCCATAAAGACTTTGTTATGCCTCCTCCTGCAAATCCTCCATTTATCATGTGCATGTGCCTATCAGGGGGTTGTGGTGGTCGATCTCGCCGACCTCCATCTTCATCACATCTCTTCTTTTCCTTGAATCATCCGATCTCTTTGCGAGGTATCTGTCTAGCTGACCTTCTCTAACCAACTTTTCTATGACATTTTTTATATCATAATAATCATTAGTAGAATGTCCATATGGTTTGTGATACTTGCAATATTCCGTCTAACTTCCATTTTTCTTGTGCTTAATAGGACAAGGAGGTGGAAGTTTTTCAGTGTGACAGATTTTTCTATAGATGTCGATAAGAGAAACTAGGAGCGGGGTGTAGTTATAATATCTTCGAGGTTTCTCCAAGCTGTATTCCTCTTTTTTTATTCGCTTCCTTATCTTTGTCCCGAGCTTGGTAGGGATGATTTGGCCTTGGGACTAGATCTCTAAGTCGGGAATTCTCCTCCATGTTGATATACTTCTTTGTCCACTCGTGTACTTCATATAAAGAGGTTGGATGCCGCTTAGATATGGATTGAGAAAATATCCCTTCTCTAAGGCCATTAACTAACCCCATTATTACTACTTCGAGAGGTAAATTTTGTATTTCTAAACAAGCTTTGTTGAACCTTTTTATATAAGCTTTGAGAGTCTCTCTGACTTCTTGTTTTATCCCTAAGAGACTTGGAGCGTGTTTGACTTTGTCTTTCTAAATTGAAAATCAAGTAAGAAACTTCTTTGCCAAGTCATCAAAGCAAGTCACCGACCTGGATGGTAAGCTATCAAACCACTTCATTGCTACTTTGGTTAATGTTTTTAGAAAAGCTTTGCAACGAGTCGCATCGAACGCGTTGGCCAGATACATCCTACTTTTGAAATTGTTGAGATGATACCTTGGGTCGGTCGTGCTATCATAGAGATTCATGTCGGGACTTTGAAAATTTCTTAGGACTCTAACCACATGATCTCTCCTAAGAATGGATCTTCTCCCCTAAAAGTGCTTTCTTCTCGTTCAGCGTTGTTGGTCCAATTTCGTAAATCAGCTTCTAATTTTGGAAGCTTTTTCTCGAGCTCCCTTCTACGTCGTACCTCATTTCACAGATCTCTTTCAACTTTCCTTTGTCGCTCGATCTCCTATTCGAGTTACTCCAACCGGCCATATGATGTCCGTGTACGATTCCCATGATCTCAGTTGGGTGTGGAGGTTCTTCATTCTCAGATGGATGCACCTCTTATTGTAGTCGTTGATTTTGAGGATTTCGTGATGTTCCTTCTCCATTAGGATTAATTGTTCTTTCTTGTCATGGGGGTATCACAAGGGTTCGGTCGTCGTTATAAGGTTCGGGCTTGGATTCAAATGTAGTGTGTTTGTCTTCAAATTGCTCGTACGCCATGGTTAGGTGTAGACTTCTAGGTCTTCGGCAACGACACCAATGTTCCGAGGGTTACTTAAGACGGTGATTTGGGCCTGAACATGAGGTTCAGACTCCTTCTAAGACAGCGTCCGACTTGTGCTGGTGCCGAGGTGCCTTCGTCCGAATTTTTCGTAAGGAGGTGAGAGTGGTACCTGCATGAGACTCTGATACTTAAATTAGTAAAGACTTTAGACAGATTTTTAGTAGATTGGGTTTAAAATATATTTGAGAGTATCAATGTATTTATAATAAAATAGATACTATTTTTTTAGAGTAATTTCACTTTTAATGATGAATAACTATTCACGTTTTTTTTTTAAAAGTTGTTTAAATATTCCTTCTAGATAATTAAAAAATATCTTTGAAGTTAGTTAGCTGGTGAAGCCGAATTGTTGTTAGAGAAATTCTATAATACTGATGGTGATTGCCAGCATCCCATGCTTTTATATGGTGTCAGGTTAGAGAGTGACACGTGTAAGTTGAGGTTAAATGGGAATAATGGGTGCGTGTTGGAGTTTCGTTGCTTTCGTTTTTGATTGTTTGATGGAAAATGATTAATTAACCATTAATCACAAATTAATTACTAATAAAAATTAAATTTTTTTCACATAATAATAAATTAAATAGATCAATAAGATTCTTATATAAAAATCCTTAGCACTTGATTTTCTCTTTTTTTTTTCTTTACTTAGAGGATCCTAGACTTTTTGGTCACCCAAAATTTTTATCCCCCGTTCTTTTAACCAAAGTGACCTCTTGACTCTAAATCTTTTTATTCGTTATTCAGAAGGCCAATACCATCATTAGTTTCAAAAAAAATTATAACTCCATAATTACTGACAAAAACACTAACACTAGTAGCTGAATCCTAATTTCTAAACCTAATTAGTAAATTAGCTCTCAGCCACCACATAGCTTCTATGTGTGAATTTCATGTATATTGGCATTTTTGTACTTTTTTCTAAAACATGGGGACTGTTTAACAAAACAAGAAATCGCTGGATTCGCGAAAATTTTTAATCTTTTAGAAGAAAAATCGTTGGGTCCGTAAAATTTTTTACTTCTTAAAAATAAAAATCGGTTAGTCTGAGTTGATCAAATTCAAAAATTGATATATTCAAATTGTTTCAACTTCAAAAGTTGATGGATCCGATTTGTTTGTCTCTTCGAATTGCGAATACAAGAATATTACACTTCTTTATCTTTATGTGTGTAATACACGAAGCTTGGCCAAACATAAAAATTAGAGCTAAGTATGATTTTGGTTCTAACATAGAGACCAAAAATTTATTTTGTCTCCGACCTTTTTTTGCTACAAAATGATCCTAAAGATTTCAATTTGTTTTAAAAGTATTCTTTAGACGAAAATATTCTTCCTCCTTCTTTTCCAAAATCAACCAAATACAGAGGCGTAGAGACACAAACAAATGCAGAGACAGAAGTAGACAAAAGCAGAATGCAGAAGTAGAATACAAATACAGAAAGCAGAAACAGTGAAACAACAACAACAATGAAACAACAACAACTAGAAAAACAACACCAACAACAACAATGAATAATGAAATCAGAGCAACAATAAAAACAAAACTAGAACCAAAAACAAAAACAGAAACAGAAGCAGAAGCAAAAGCAAAAACGACAAAGAGCATCGACGACCGAGTGAGGAGGAGGAGCAGAAACAGCGAGTGATGCGCGAGTGGCAGCGGCGGCGCGGTCTCCCTCTCCTTCCGATCTCTCTCTTCTCCCTTTCTCCTCTCTTGCTCTCTGTTTTCCCTTCCGATCTCTTTCTTCTCCCTTGCTATCTATCTCCTCCCTCTTCATCTGTGTGTGGCAGCTTTTTCTTCCGTTCTCTCCATCATAAGCGACGGCGCGGCGGCACTACCTTTTTAGTTAAAAGTAATTAAGTAATAGAAATAAAAAATTTGATAAAAAAAAAGACGATTTTAAAACAAATTAAAACTTTTAGAATCATTTTGTAACAAAAAAAAAAAACTAAAAACAAAATAAACTTTCAGTCTCTACCTTACCTAACAAAATCAAACTTACCCTTAAAAATTACTTTGGGCCTCAATCACACACAGCCATTTTATCTCCCATGCTAGAACTCGACTTCTCCATCTAATGCGTCATTATATATAGACTTCTTCCTCTCCTCCCTCTCTCTATCTCTTTGTCTCTTTCTCACTCTCTTTCATTATTCTTTCTTTCTCATAGTTGTCGTCTTTACACTCATCGTTGTTCTGCCATCTTTATGGCCACCGTCCGCCTCTTCGTCTGCATTATTTGGATCAATCTTCTTTTTTCTATTTTTTTTTTTGAAGAAAAAATGAGAATGGTTCGAGTTTGGGTTTGGTTCGATTCATCGGTTTTCAGACAGTTTTTCGATTTTTTTTTTTTGAAAGTAAGAGCTCAACACACAAGTGGAGCAAAGTAATACTAAGACAATAACTATAAATACTTAATAACTCCTATGTCATCTCCGGCATAGCCATCAACAACATGAGTTATTTACAACACCATTCCGTAGCACATGAAAATGATTGCTCCACGCATTCGCCAATTCCTGTTCCTTGCTGTGAAATATAGCATCATTCCGGCGTAGCCAAATAATCCATATGACTGAGAAGAATCCAAGTATCCAATACTTACGCCTCTCTTTTCTCATCGGCACAGATCTCCAATTCTCATAAAGCTCTTTCAAGTTACCAGTAACAACCACGTCTCTCCAAACGCCGATATCCAAGCACACCACACCTGCCAAGAGTACTCACAAGTAATAAATAGATGTTGTATATTTTCAGCATGTTTCTTACACAGCACGTACAAAACATCATTCTGTTGTAAGATCCCCAACCTACTTAGGCACAGCTCCGGGTATACATCAAGCCACCCCACGGAGACTAGGCTCCTATCTATATGACTGCACGACTGTCCTCTAAACCATGTTACCTTCGGTCATTCAGTGCCAAATCAATCAACTCCAAATCATTTATCCATGTTTTAAACTCTGCCACAGACACTGATAATGTAGTCGCTCCTTTCCTTTCCTCCAAGTGCACAATTTCATTAAAATCCCTAAGAAACAGCACGGCACCTGACACAATCCTGCAATATAACTCAATTCTTCCCACATGGATATCTTCTCAGCTCTCTCATGCGGACCATACACTAAGCAAATAGCACAATGAAAATTATCTTTTACCACAACTCCTTCTATACACATCCATCTATCCCCTTTATAGCAGTTATACAGTTTAAAATCCACTTCATCCCACATTAGCAATAACCCTCCATAAGACCCAATGGAACTTACAGACTCCCAACATGTTCTGTCACTTTCCCAGATACGCATAACATCAAATTTAGTTATTAATTCCTTTTTTGTTTCTATCAGGCCCAACATATCCAACTTAAATTTATTTTTGAAAGTCTTTAGCATACCAACTTTTGCAGCACCTCCCAACCCCCGTATATTCCAGGAACTAAAGATCATTTAATCAAACTATTACACACCTGTTTACGGTTTTTTGGCCGGCTTCTTCGGACTTTTTCTTTTTGCTTAGCCTGCCTCCGCTTCATAGCAATAGCTTCATTCTGCTCCTGCAAAATAGCCATGATGTCCTCCTCATCACTGCACTGAGCTCCTGACTCTACAGCTAGTTTCCAAGCCTCTTTGTTCTCAGCCATCTCTTCTTCCCAACTCGGCCTCTGTTCCTCAGGACCTGTTTTCGTACCATCATTCAAGCAATCTCTCATCTCTGGCCCTGATTCTGCACTATTATCCCTCTCGTCCTCTTGTCCATTACCATTCTGAGCCAATCCATCCAGCACATTCTCCTTCTCTTCCAGTCCCAAGCCATACTTACCTCGACTCTGCCTGTCTGCTTCTGGTTCATTGCAGTTTGTGAACATTCCGACAACCCTTCCCTAGCTCGTATCTCCTGGAATTCGCGTCCTCTCCAAAACGTCTGAGTTACAGGAAGTTCGTTGACTATGTCTCAATTCAGTTCTCAAGGCCGTCTCCTTCCTCACCAGCTCTCGTTCACGCTCGTCAGTAATGACTTCCAATTCATAGCTCGATCCTTGTTGAGTCCTATCAGCCGCTGATTCTGGAGCACCCTCAGCCGTCTCGCAGCACTGTCTACAGCCCTCCTCTCCCCGGTTTCGCGTCTCACGCTCTGCCTCGTTCAGGCGGCCATGCTCCAGACCAGCGGTACCTTTCCTCCTTCCTTGCCAAGTTGGCTCGTCGGACTTACCCCTTGCCTCCGCTTCGAGGCTTCCAGAATCTAGCTCCCCCTCATGGCATGTCCCGTCGTGTTCGTGACCGAACCTTGGAGGCGCCGTCTTCAATGGATCGTGAACCAGGAGTATGTGATCCTGCTGGGTCAAAGGTGGAACCGGGTCAAAACCAACCCGGTTAGGTAACCCAGCAGAAGGCCGATTCCGGCCTGCCTTGCCCCTCACCCAACAAGCATGATCCATGACAATCTTATTGGGCCTAGTAGTTTCCAGTCCTTTACCATTCCTCATCCCATCATGTGCTTGACAAACCACTCCTTCATAATTATTAGAAATCGTATCTTCTGAATCAATGTCCTTATTTATTTCATATGATCCCTGAGAATCTGTCTTGTCCAATAATGCCGCATAATTGCCATTTCTGTTAGACCAATTTGAATTTTTTTTTTATTCCATTCATTCAAATCAAGGCTTGAATTTACCATCCTGTCCTTATCTTGTTCCTTGTTTCTATGTTCTACCGTCATCAACACCGCCGCCTGATCCCAATCTACCACCTTCCGGTCAGTTCCGTGCTTCAATATGCACTCTTCTATATTTATCATTTTCCTGCCTTCTGTCTCTTCTTGACTCTTCCGAAAACATTCCTCCCTATACACCTCTCCACCCACTTCTCTGACAAGGATGTCGAACCCACTTGTCCTTATTGTAACGTGAATCCATTCGTTAATCACATCAAAAACACACGTATCAATTAGAACCTTACCCACACTGAATGAGTTGCACGATCTCGTTAGTTTATCGCACTCCACCACTTCGCCCCATTGCTCCCCTATTCTGCGAAAAGTGTCATTCGACCATGTATGCAATGGAACTCCATAACACTCCAACCAAACTCTCCTAGACTCACTTTTCTCAGTCTCGTCCCATCTCCATACCATATGAAACAATTTTAATAAATCATTCATTCTAAAAGTGTATGCTTCTTCAGCACTAAGCACCGTGTCGAATGTAATCATTGCTTTATATGCCCCCAACTCTCTTACCTGTGTCACACATGGCCAGTCCGTACGGATATTTTCCTGTAGCGACCGAAAATCAATAGCCAATTTCGTACCGCCGACAATACTTCTCTGTAGGCAAATGACATTCTCACTTGCTATCGGTACTTCTAGCTTCTTTGTCCATCCGTTGCTATTTGGATCTTTGATAGGTGCATCTGACGACTGCCTCCCCGCTTTCACTTCAGCTGCTCTCACACTCTTCATCTATGGCTGGCCTCCTCCAACATCGTGCCTGGTGATCACCTTCCCTCCTGTACCCTTCGTATTTTGCATCATAGCTCCTCTTCTATATTTGGCTTCGCCGACGAACATTCTTCTACCCCTCAATACCATACTGTTCATTTCTGCTACGGCCTTCAAAGCCCCTCCCTTTGTAGTATACCGTACAAAAGCAAACAGATATATCTGGCTATTTTTATTCTTTCGCGACAGATATATGTCGATGATCTTACCTGTCCATTTGAACGTATTAAAGAGTTCTCTTTTCGATATATCCCCCGGCAAATTGTCTACAAAAATGGAAAAAGAATCAAGCTCCAAACGTTGATATTCTTCTGTGTTCCAAACCCTAGGATCTTTGCCATATTTACCCTGTGTATTAGTTCCCCTCCTGTGTTTTCCCACCTCACACGCTCTCTCTCTCTCATTATCTCTCCCAACACCTCATTTTGCCTCTTATGTAATTCTACTTTCTTTCTACTACACACATGAGCTTAATTTCCAATAATAACAGTATAAAACCACCCATATTATGGAAAAAGTTTAGGATCCATAACTAACTAGACAGTTTTTCGATTCTCTATTAGTTTGTAAAGGAGACGATTTTACGTAAGGATCGAATCGTGTTGGACACCGGTATGTAGTTGAACCAATGTGGTTCGGTTTTCAAAACATTAACCAGTACACCAAAAAAGAACTGCAAAGCCTTAGGACTAGCAACATCATCCTTATTCCTTACAAAACCTAGTGCATGACGTGAATCAGGATCAAGAATAAACGTTTCTATGAACCAATGCTTTACAAATTCTAAGAGCCGTAAAATCACCATCCTGGCCTCTAATTAAGCGTCAGCATGAGGCAGTGTCCGGTGTTAGGAAACGAGCAGAAGCGATAATTATATATTCATGCGTCTGCTTCCTATACTTATCTTTGAAGAAACGTATGCATCAAGCCATCAACATTCTGTTCAAAGATATAAGTATTCCTACTACTACAAAGAAAGAAAAAGAACGATTGTGTATCAAATTAATAGGTTCCCTAATTATTTCTCAATTTTGTTTTGCTAATATTCTAGGGACGACAGTGAACTCATTCGACACATCGTCAAGGATGTCTTGCAAAAGCTGAAACAGAGACGTCCGAATACAACAAAGTACCTTGTTGGAATTGAGAAAACTCAGAAAGATATTGAAATGTTACTCCAAAATGCTAAAATTATTGGAATTTGGGGTCCAGGTGGAATAGGAAAGACGACAATAGGCAAAGTCGTATATAACAAACTCTCTTCCCAGTATGACAGTGTTTGCTTGATGGAAAATATATCCGAGGAAACAAGAAGGTATGGACTACCACGTCTGTGTCGTAACCTTTTCTCGGACCTGCTAAAAGAAGACAATCCAACTCATAATGTTCGGAGACTGCAAACTAAAAAAGCTCTAATTGTGTTTGATGACGTTGATAGTTTCAAGCAATTAGAATACTTATGCGAGGACTCTCAAGTGCTCAGTTACCTAGGAGAAGATAGCAGGGTCATTATTACATCAAGAAACAGGCATTTGCTTGCTAACAAAGCTGATGAGATTTACGAGGTCAAGAACTTGAACCTTACAGAGTCTCTAAAGCTTTTTAGTTTGAAAGCCTTCAGCAAAAGCTATCCTGAAGAGGGATATGAGAAACTCTCTAAGCAAGTGGTTGAATACACAGGAGGAATTCCGTTAGCTCTTAATGTGTTGGGTTCACATCTTTCCTTCAGACTTGATAAAGATTTTTGGGAAAGTACCATGAGGAAACTTGAAAATTCCCCCAATGAAGACATTCAAAAGGTGTTAAGAGTGAGTTATGATGGATTAGATAGTCTACAGCAGAAGATATTTTTAGACATTGCATTCTTTTTCATTGAAGAAGAAGAAGAGCGTGTCAAGAAGATATTACATGCTTCTGGATTCGAACCAAACAATGGACTGCTCGAACTTAAAGATAAAGCTTTAATATCCACTACATCTTATGACAGTAGAATACAAATGCATGGCTTGTTACAAGAGATGGCTTTGGATATAGTTCGTCGAGAATCCGAACTGAATCCTGGAGGCCGCAGCAGATTGAGGGATGTCAAAGACATTCGTGATGTACTTGAAAATAACACAGTAAGGAAGACAATTATACTAATTTGTTTCAGGCACATACTTCCTTCATATCGAAGTGGTGTTTAATTTGATGTAGTTTCTTTATTTGACAGGGAACTAATGCAGTTGAAGGCATAGTTTTGGACTTATCTCAGATAGAAGATTTACAGTTGAGTGCAGATGTATTCGAAAAGATGAATAGGATAAGGTTTCTGAAATTCTATATCCCCAGAAGTAAGAGTTCCAGTGAGAAGTATCTCCCTGAAGGCCTTACGCAATTTCCTAAAGAATTGAGGTACCTTCAGTGGGACGCGTACCCTTTGAAATCTCTTCCGCTGAGATTGTGTTTTAAATTTCTTGTTGAGATTCACATGCGACACAGCAATGTTGAAGAGCTTTGGCAGGGAAAGAAGGTAGACACATGTATTATGTATATATTATATGCTTATTTCCCTATATTAATCAAAGTTTTATTAAAGATTTTCAGTTGTGATTTTTCCTTTCGATTTGTTGCAGGATCTTCACAATCTAGAAGTAATTGACCTATGTGAATGCAGAAAGTTGATGAACCTTCCAGATTTGTCTAATGCATCAAGACTTAGAACGGTGAATCTCTCCGGTTGTGAGATGTTGCATTATCTTCATCCAACAGTTCTATCTGCTGGTAAGCTTGCTACTTTGATACTGGATAGGTGCAAAAATCTCATGGAGGTTAAAAGTGAGAAGCGGTTAGAGTCTTTAGAGAAGATCAGTGTCAATGGTTGCTTAAGTCTCAAGGAATTTGAAGTTTGGTCAAGTTTAATTGAAAAATTGGATCTAAGCAAGACAGAAATTGAAACATTGCACACATCCATTGGACATATGGAGAATCTTAAGTCCCTCAATCTAGAAGGTTTAAAACTTAAGCATCTTCCAAATGCGTTGTCCGGCTTGAAATCCCTAAAATATCTTAATCTTTCTCGCAGCGGAGTAGAATTTGACAAACCCCAGCTACATGTGTTGTTTAATGGCTTACAGTCACTAGAAAAACTACATGTAACAGATTGTAGTAACTTGTTTGAGCTTCCTGACAACATCAACGTCTTACAGAAATTGCAAGAATTAAGGCTTGATGGGAGCAGCATAGTGACACTGCCAGAAAGCATCAAGCACCTTAGAGTGCTGAAAGTTTTGTCGTTGGAGAATTGCAATAAGCTTGTGAGTGTGCCAGAGCTACCACCATCCATCACGGTGTTCAATGCCAGTAACTGCACTTCATTGGTATCGGTATCAGTATCAACTTTAAGGATGATGGGAAAAACGAAATGCATTTCGTTCAAGGATAGCTTGAAGCTGGATAAATATTCACTCCCTTATTCTATCACGGAAAGCCTCCACTTAACAATGATGAGTGCTGCATTTCACAATGTGCTAGTAAGAGTTTTCGACAACAAGCTCCATAGTTACAACTACGTCAAGGTTCGAGGTTGTCTACCAGGAAGCAGAGTCTCAAGGCACTTCAAGAATCGAACAAGAGGGTCCACCATTACTATTAGACTCCCCAGCTGCACCTCAGTGCTGGGATTTCTTCTTTCAGTGGTTATCTCTCCAGGTGTTGCTAATGCTAACATTTACTGCAGATGTTACTCAGCAGATGGGACACCTATCGGTGAGAACACTCGATGGTACTCTGTGATTGAAAGCTTGAATTCGGATAATGTGTTTATGTGGTATGATCCATACTTCAGTGACAGCATTCTCAAGCTTCATGAAACACATGTCTCTTTCAAATTCTATAGTGAAGAAGGATTGGAATTGGATATAATAAAAGAATGCGGTGTCCACGTAATAGGTCCCTCTGAGTTCCACAGTGTTTTAGGGGAGATGGATTTGGAGTATGAGCAGAAAGTGGAGTTGGGAGTGAAGTTAGGATTGGCGTTAGACATCCAGCGCCAGGTGGATTCTAACGTGGATTTGCCTAATTTGCTGTTTGCGTTCGAGTATGGATGGAAGTTACAACCGCCAATGCAATCTGAGCTTGAATCACGACGCAGAGCCATGGCCGATGTAATTCGGAAACAGATGTGGGACCTCATCTTTCCACCTTGTCCAGCTGCTGGAATGTGGGGAAACATCACACAGGATTTTGAAGATAGGTGAGGCCTCTTTCTTTCTTTCCTCTTTTTTTTTTTTTTTTTTTTTGGAGAGAGGGAGAGACAGATGCTGTTTTTATTCTTAAAATTTTTAATATGTTTGGACTTTGGATAAAACTAATATATCTTCTTCGATAGAGGGCTGGGCAGCGGCCATGGCGGTGAAAAGGTAAGGAGTAAGGACAAGGGTATCGCCAGAGTTTCGCTGCTGCCATCGGAGTTTGCACCGTTTGGGAGATAACTAGATAAGAAGATTAAGGTACAACTAATAGAGAGAATATCAAATATTATTTTGCATGTATAATTGTATACATTTGGGGAATTACAGGGTAGAGCAAAAGCATACAAATATATAGATAATTAGATATTCCCTCAATTTGTATCCGGTGTTGACACGGTGAGTTTTAGTATAACCTCCTTTTCGGGTTCGTGGAAGCTGGAGATTAGGACACGTCCCTTTATGACATGGTAATGGTTGAATAAGTTTTGCCATCGAGTTATATGGCATAGAATATTTTCATATTCACTATTTTTAATGAAAAAAATATGGTTGGATAGATTTTGTTTGTATTAATATTAGAGTTTGTTAATTTTAGAAGAAAAAAATTATTTTAATTATAAAAAAATATCGGATGACATATTTTGATTTATCAAATTACTAACTTAAAATATAAATTATATATAGAGTAAAAATAGTAGAAAGAAATAGAAAAATGGAGAGAGATAGATGATAGAATTTAGGAAGGGAGTTTATTAATTTTGAAAAAAAAATTCTCTCAATTTTAATAAGAGAGTGTTATGTGACACATTTGATTATTAAATTAGATAGTAATATATGATATATAATATAGGTATATTTTAATTTTAATGCAATTAAAAAATGGCATGTTACACATTTTGATTGTCAAATTAGTAATTAGTCATTGATATTGATAATCATATATAAAATAGATAGAGTGGTTGAAAGAATGGGAGAAATAG
Organism: Arachis ipaensis; assembly: GCF_000816755.2. NCBI lineage: Eukaryota > Viridiplantae > Streptophyta > Magnoliopsida > Fabales > Fabaceae > Arachis > Arachis ipaensis. Next base: position 8,356,978 of record NC_029793.2, on the reverse strand, counting down.
AGGAAGGAAGAGGAAAGAAGACAGAACTTTTTAATTTTGGAGGGAAAGATTTTATTTCAATTGCAATGGGAAAGTGACATGTGGCACATTTTAGTTGTAAAATTAGTAAGGAGGAGGGAAGAATTCTTTAATTTTGGAGGAAAAGATTTAATTTTAATTACAATGAGAGAGTAACATGTGACACATTTTGGTTATAAAATTAGTAAGGATGAGAGGAGAATTCCTTAATTTTAGAGAAAAAATTTGATTCCAATTATAATAAAAAAATTACATGTGGCACATTTTGATTGTAAAATGAAAAATATACAATAGATTTATAACTTGATTCAGTTCAGGATGTATTCTGTAAATGGCCGTTTTTGTGTTGTAAAGTATTGAAATAAGGTGAGTTATAATCTATACTTGTCAAGATGAGGAGAATGATACACTTGATACTTCTGACACATGTAAGTGTTTTACTGTCCGATTTTTTATAATTTTAAAAAAGATTGTTTGATTAGTCATAAATTATTTAATGTCCTATAATAAAAGTAATATTTTTATCATTGTCCCGTTTTGGACAGATGAGCCTTATTACCCAACGATCCAACACGTTTGTTTCCAACAACAAAAATTAGAAGAAAAAAAATATTTAAGGCAAGATGAAAACTAAAAACTAAAATTACAAAATTAGAAAAACTGAAAACTAAACTTTAAAACTAATCCACTATCAACATAGATTGGATTCCAAACCTGCAACTACAATGTGTTGAAGGCAAGATGTAGGAAAAAAAATATTTAATAAAAATTATTTTTAAAACAATGGATAAAATTAATAGTTTAAAAAAATTATTTCATTTTACATAGATAATTTCAAGTAATTTACAGATGGGGTATTTTTTTTATTAGTCCCTTAATTTATGGTTTATTATTTACTTATAGAAATAAAAGTATAATCAATTACAATTATACATGTGCAAAAATTAATCTCCATTATATATTGTCAAAAAGATCTAATTATCTAATGTGAATGATTTGCGAATTGTCTTTTTTTAGGGATTTAAATTATTTTATATTATCTCCTTTTATACATAAGTGTTTATATCTCAGTCTTGTTTCCTATTACCAAACTCTGATTGAATTACGACTTAAGTATAAGATTTTGAAGGGTCGGGTGTTACATGACACACCCTTGGCGAGGGGATGGAAGCGTGCATAGGCGTGGCACGCCTTTGAGCTTGGTTGCCTCTAGAAGTGCTTTCTTGCTTGGGCGTGTAGGTAGAGTGTAAGAAAGTGGCACGCCATGTCTCTGCTTGCTTCTCTCTTTGTTTTTGCTTTCTCTTTGAGTTTGCTTCCTCTCTGAATTTTCAATAAACTTCAATAATTTTCTACAAAACACAGAAAGAAAAATACTCAAAGTATCTTGACTAAAACACAATAAGATTTAAAGAGAAATTATTAACTTCATTAAGATAACTAACTAAGAAAACTACTAAAAGATGCTCATGCATCAGTCCATCTGTTCTTTCAATTGTCGGGCTTTTGGAAGGATGTCTCGCTCTACTATCTGGTGATAGATCTCCGTGATTAGGGTCGGTAAGGGTTGTAGCATAGTTCGTGAACTTCCCATCCTGGGGCAGCCGATTGGGGGTGATGAATTTAAAGTGCTCCTTTGAGTTGTCTTTGGGCGGTGGGTTACCTCGAGGTGCCGTGTTGCCGTGCTACCGTTTATTGGCTGCCACAACTTGGTGGTGAGATGCTTACAGAAATCTTCATTCATGAGCCCATTGGTCAGGCAAAGATTGGCCACGGAGTCCGTGAGCCCACCGACCGTCAGCCACTCGTCATTGAACTCGTCGAGGTATTTTCTTGTGGGTTTGTCTTGTCTTTGCGTGACTCCAAGCAGACTGATCAGGTGGTTTGCTTTTGTGATCCTGGTGGTGAATTGCGCCATGCACTTTTTGGAGACGTCGTCAAAACTGGCTATCGAGCTGTTTGGGAGGGCATTGAACAACTTAATTGTGGGGCCGACTAGGGTTATCGAAAAGGCCTGACATTAAACTGCGTCGGTAACTCCTTTTAAGTTCATCCTGGTCTCGAAGGTCGTGAGGTCCTTCGTCCCATCGTACTTCATGTCGGTCGGCTTGTCGAACCCTTTTTGTAGCTTGACTTTCAGGATTCGGTGGGTGAACAGGGTGGCTCCCATTATCACATGTTCGCTTTTTCTTCATTTAAAATCTCTTCGATGCATTCTTTTGTCCTCGTCGTGCCGATGTTTGGGCTCTCGAAAAACGCTGCGATTACGGTGTTTGCGGTCGTGTCGGTTGGGTGATCTCTCCCTTCGCGACAAGCTCCTAGAGGTCGCTTGGCATGCATGCTCCGGCCACTCGGCCTTCTAAAGTTTGTAACCTTTGGTAGAGTTCTTGAGTTATTTGAATTGCCTTTTCTATCGGGTCGTCGGTTGCTCTGGCCTCGCCAGATTGGCAGTCGTCTTCCCGTGGTTATTGTCTGCTTGCCTGGACTTGTATGGCGCTAGTTATCCTCCCGCGGGTTGGCAGGCGAACGTTATTTTGTGGTTTGTACGTTGGGTTTGGTAGGTCAGGCTCATGGTGATGGCTTGAGGACCGATTCAAATTCTTCTGTCATGCTGCTAAGACTTGGCGAATTTCCACAGACAGTGCCAATGTACAACACTTCGTTGGTACAGGTTGAGAATAGGATTAGAGACTTGCCGGCCTTTAGTGGTGACAAAATCAGACTTCTAGAGCGACGGGGGGTGGTATCTGCAAAAACACTCCGACGCTCAAGTCAGAATGGATCTGAGAGGTATAGGTGAGGGTTAGGAATGTATAATGTACCTGAGGGTCCCTTTATATACTTTGAGGTTGTTATCTTATCTTATCTTATCTTATTGGCTAAGATAAGAAAAGTGTTTGAATTTGAATGTTGGTTAGGAATTTGTGGTTACTAGACCAGTTTGGACCACGGTGGTAGTCCAGACCCGGGTAATCGAGTCATAACTACTCCGATAGGGGACCTAAAGATCAGGTGCGGAACAGATATAAATAAAGAAAAAAAAAAGATAAAAAAAACGTAAGAGAATACAGAATATACTAATACTATTACAGTAAGACATATCTAATTCCAGAATGCAAAGACAACTTGTTGAAGGATAGATCCACTGTACTTTCTCTGCGCAGTTTTCATTTTCGCCATTAGATTCACTGCCATATTTGCTCCTCGTTGAATTAATAAGGATGTGTTGTAACTTTTAGTTTAAAATTTTTCACTAATACTTTTAAATTTAAAAAATCTGATATATCAATTTCAAATGCTAATTAAAAGATATAACTTTTCATTGTATTGCTGTAATTAATAATAATAATATCTTGATTTAATAACAATATTATTTTATTTTACACTACCCTTATCATTATATCTGAATTTAACAATAATAATATCTTTATTTTTCATAACTTCCATCATTATATTCGAGGCAAAGTTAACCCACGAATAACTACTCTATTACTTTGATTATTGTCTCTTTTTTTTTAAGAGTTAATTTATATAAGGAAAAAATTAACAGACTCCTCGAATGTTTTTTTTTTTTTGGATTTTTCTACGGTATCTTTTTGTCAAACAGATCAATAATTAATTTGTTGTAGATTTAAACTTTATTTAAGAGTCTCAAATATTTTTTATTAAAATTATTTATTTCTTAGAACAGTATAAGTTCAAGTTAACCGATTCAACAGTCTTAAAAGTTTATAATAATTTGTATAGAATAAACTTCTTTTAATAGTTAAAGTAACTTAATTACATTAAACATAACTATTATATAAGGGAGCCACTCAGATAAAGACGTCTAAAACGTCTTTTTTTAATGATATTTTTTAGTAATTAAAATTTAACACATATAATCGATTAAGTCGTGTTATTTTATGTTAAAATTAAGTCAGACAAATTAATTTGACCGAAAAAATGGTAATCAAATCTTGAACTGGTCTAAGTTAATATTTTTTTTATAAAAAAATAAATTTAGACTGGTTCAAGATTTGATTCACCATCTTTTCGATCAAATTAATTTGTCTGACCTAATTTTGACAAAAATAACACGATTTAATCGATTATATATACTAAATTTTAATTATTAAAAAATATCTTTAAAAAAATATTTTAAATGTCTTTATTTAAATCACTCCCATTATATAATACATCACTCAATCATGGTTAAGACATTAAAAAATAACATATTTAGCTACTCAATTAAAGTCTCAATTGTCACAAAAATCAAATATAAATCAACTTTACCATATTAAATTTAATTACGGGTTCAAAAATCGCAAACCCTAAAGATTAGTACAACAAAAGGCCCAATACGATGCACGGAAAAAAAAAAAATCAAAACAAGTATTTTAGGTTTTGGCATAACAATATTGCATATTTATAAGATAAATCCCAGCTGATGTAAAAGTGGAATTTCTATATAAAACAAACATATCCTTGGAACGGTAATAAAGCAATCTGAAATTTGCCAACTCATCAAGACCATTGACAGGCTTTAACTATGTGAAGAAGACAAGAAGGCAGAAAATACGAGGTGCATCATTCTCCTCATCTTGATAGGTGTAGGCTATAACTCACCTTGAAATAAATTTTTGAATTTTTTTATATGTGTTTAATGTCTTTGGGCCTGGGATTGTTATATACATGTTTTTATAAAATTTTTATTTACACGTTTAGGTGCTATATAAAGCCTTTTGGAAGAGTTAAATCTTAAAGTGGTCCTTGAGATTCACGGTTTGTACTAATTTAGTCCTTGACTTACCAATTGCACCATTTATGTCCCCGACTTTGTTAAAATTGCACCAGGGTCGTTCCTCCCCACATCTCCGGGCAAATTAACTGCCGCCGGCAGTGACCTGGCGCTGAGAAGCCACGCTGGGTGCCACGCTGGAGTGTCAATTTTGGTGCTAAAAATGTGGATGGATGGAATGGCGTCATTTCATGTATGTTTAGAAACAAAACCCAAATAACCCAAGGTCTGTGATCACTTCATCTTCATCTTCGTCTTCTGAAAACCAAAATAATGCACCGTGAAATCCTGAGTTCTGGCCATTGTATAGGGTTTGAAGGTTGAAAACGTTTGGCTTTGTGGAGTTCGCTGCCACTGTGATAGTGTTGTGCGGTCATTGTCGGTGAAGGAAGGAGAAGCAGTTCATCGCGAGCACACGAAGGTACGTGTCAACTCGAAAAAAAATAATGCTTTTCAACAAAAAGAATATCATCAATGTCTGTGTTTGTTGAAAATTTGATTTTGGTTGATGAAAGTTTAAAGTTTTTGATTATCTGTTAGGGTTTTTATGGGTAGTGAAAAAAATTTTTCCATGCTCTGTTTTGAATGCAATCTTAGTTGGGTTGGTTGATGGGTATTTCTGGTGTTTTATAAGTGGTTGAATGTCAATGTTTGTTTTTGCATGTGTGAATCTGATTGTTTGATTCTTCAATTTGGTTTTTTGCATAATGCAGATGGAGACTTTGATGGATATCATGTTCCATCATGGGGGAACATTTAAAAAAAATGATGATGGAATACTAGTGTACTCACCAGATAACAGAACTTGTTTAGGAGATTTAGATGAGGACACGTTGGATGTGTTCTTCATAAGGAACTATTACAAGGAGCTTGGGTATAACAACATACTTCAGTGTTGGTGGCTGCCTCCGGGGAGGAGCTTAGATGGTGGACTGAGGGCTCTTACATCTGATGATAAATTAAGAGAGATGTGTTTTACTGCACAGAATAATGATGGAGTTGTTGATGTATACTTTGAGCATAGGGTGTCCACACCAGAGGTGATTGCAGGGAAGGAGGTTGTAGTATGACTTGATGATACTTGTGAGGGAGACTTGGTGAGCAAGAAGAACACAAGTGAGGGTCCCGAAGCTAATGGTAACACGTCGAACCCAACTACAGAACCGAATTCTATCCCAAATGCAAACCCAAGCTCCATAAACAAACCTATTCCAACCCCCTGAAACCAATCCTATCACTATTCCAAACCCCATTGATGATAACACAACCCCGAATCCAATGCCTGTTAGGGCTCATGAGAAACCCAATTTGAAGCCCAATTCTAATCTAAAGCCCAAACCTAAGTCAAAGCCCAACCCAACATCCATCTCCAAGTCCAAATTGACTGAAAAGCCCAATCACATGCCCAACCCTAGCCTGAAAACCAAGCTGAGAGAGACTACCAAGGCATGCTCCACAGCCAAAGATAAAGACAAATCAAAAATGAAGTCCAAACCTCAATTTTTACCTAAGAGAATTACAAGATCTCAGGCTGCTGGAACATATAGAAGGTCTGCTAATAAGGGCAAGGGAGCTCTTCAGGTTGACTTAACTGTAAATGATGACTCCAGTGATGATGATAGTTCAGAGGATAGTTCCTTTAAGCCAATCCAAGAAGATAGCTCTAGCAGTGAAGACAATGCAAGTATGTCCAAACCAAGAAATAAGAAAGTAAAGGACATCAAGAGAGGTACATATGCTGCTGCTAAGACAAAAGAGAATATAATGCAACCAGATGATGCATTGGTTGAAGATGTGTCAAATGGAGAGGTGGACTTGGGGTTTGTGGGAACTCCAGGGATTGTTGATGTGTATGAAGCACTTGACCCAGGTGCAGAATCTGATGGTGCTAATTCTTAGCACTCAGAGGAGATGAAGACTCCTCCTAATTCTGAGGATGAGCTACAATCTGATGAGGACTCAGATGAATTTCCAATATTTAGAAATGGGGCAAGATTCGGTGAGCTACATCTACAAGTGGGTATGAAATTCAACACCAAGTATGAGTTCAGAGAAGTTGTAAGAGAGTATACTATCCAAGAGGGGAGGAGAATTAAGTTAAAAAAAATGACAATATTAGATGCAGGGCTGTATGCAAGGTGCAAGAGTGTGCCTGGGTTGTGTATGCCTCAAGGGACTGTGATGACTCATACTGGCAAATCAAGACTTTCAACGACGATCATACTTATGCGAGGGAGAACACCAACAGGGCTGCTAATATGGCTTGGGTTACTAGTAAATTAGTGAAAAAGGTAAGGAAATACCCTAATTTCAAGCAATGCGAGGCTGCTGTGTACTTCAGGACAAAGTGTGACTTTATTCTGAATAGAAATTCCATTGCAAGGGCACTGGCAGATGCAAGGAATGTAGTATACGGGGATGAGAAGGCACAATATGCAAAACTAAGGGACTATGATGAAACTTTACTGAAGACGAATCCTGGATCTACGGTGCAGATATGTGTCGAACCTCAACCAAATGGAGACGTCATATTTGATAAGATGTACGTTTGTTTGCATGGTTTCAAGATGGGATTCAAGGCAGGTTGTCGCCCTTTGATTGGACTTGATGGGACATTTCTGAAGACACAATTTGGGGGTCAGATCTTGGCTGCTGTGGCACAAGATGCCAATCATCACATTTATGTGATTGCATGGGCTATAGTTGAAATAGAGAATACAGACACTTGGAAATGGTTCTTGGAGATGCTTCATGCTGATCTTGAAGACTACAAGACTAACGGATGGTGCTTTATTTCTGATATGCAGAAGGTAATGTTAACTTTCATGTGCTTTTAACAACCTATGATTCTCTGGATGTAAGTGAATTTGATGGGAATAATGGTTGTTAAATATGTATGTTATATATGTCCTCTGGATTTTGTATGCATGATGTTGGTTGTTGATATGCACTGTTAGTTATGAATCGTGCATTTTACACCTAACTGTTGGTTGTCAGGGACTATATTAGGGTCATTAATGTAAACTCAGGGATTGTTCTATGGCATGATAAAAGTGTTTACATCAGTTTTTGTTTCTGAAACATAGTGTAACAATGTCTTACAGGGTTTAATTCAAGCTGTCCAGGAGGTGATGCCAAGAGTTCACCACCATTTCTGCATTTGGCACCTCTGGAGGAACTTTAATAAACAATGAAAGGACCTTGAGTTGAGGGTACTGCTTTGGGAGTGTGCCAGATCAACAACATTTCAGGATTTCATTGATAATCTGAACAAGATTAAGAGGGTGAATGAGGAGGCTTGGGCATATCTCAACAAATGGCCTAGAGAGTCATGGACAAAGTCCCAGTTCAGCCATAGGCCAAAACTGGACAACATTTGCAACAACGCCTGTGAGGTTTTCAACGCAAGAATAAAAGAGGCCAAAAGCAAACCCATCATCACATTACTTGAGGAGGTGAGAATGTTTGTGATGAGAACTATTGCGAAGGATAAGGTAAAACTGGCAAATCATGTTGGCATACTCCCCCCTGTAATTCAAAGTTGCCTAGATAAAATAAAAAAAGAATCAAAGAACTGGATGCCTATTTGGACCAGTGATGAAGACTATGAAAAATTTGAGGTTCATGGCCATTCAACAAACATGGTGGTGGATCTTGGAAAAAGACTATGCACTTGCCAATTCTGGATGCTGACCGGTGACCTTTATCAAACTCTTTAACTTAATCATTAACATTTGTGTACTTTGATGACTATGATTGTCTTACTCTGCATTTGTGTTATAATATGTAGGCATTCCATGTGTTCATGCCTGTGCTGCCCTTGCAAGGGTAAATAAGAGGCCGGAAGACTTTTGTCACCAACTGTGTACTATGGAGGCATACAACAAGACTTATACCCATCACATTAACTCTCTTCCTGGCCAATCATTGTGGGAGAAATCCATGTACACTCAACCACAGGCCCCTAACATTAGGAGGAGGCCTGGAGCTCTGACAAAGAAAAGGAGAAAAGATGCTGATGAGGGCAACAGTGGTAATAAGAAAGTCAAACCAAGTGAAAGTTTGAAAAGGCATTTGAAGCCATTCACATGTAGGTATTGTGGGGGTAAAAGGGCATACTAAGAGAGGGTGCTCAAAGAAGAGACTGGATGAAGTAGTTGCTGCTGTTGCAGCTACAAAGGCTGCTGCAGATAAAGCCAAATCAAATGATGCTGCTTCTGCTTCTGAGGCTGGCCCTCAACCTCATACTACTGCTGCACCAGCTGATAAACCTTCTGCTGTAGAGATTGATATATCACAACCAAACTACGAAGGATCACAGGTAATACACTTATCCATGTTACAACATAACAAAATTATAACTTTTTTGTTATCTGGGCTCATGTGTTGAATTGTTTTTCTACTGTAGGACATAGCAGGATCTGCTGCACCTGCACCATCAAGGCCACATAAGTTGCCCACCAAAAGGAGGAGTTCACCACCACCTCAATCCATTGGTGTGGATCCAATATAAGGAGCCAGTGTGGCAACATCTTTCAGATTGGCCAATTTTATGAAGTTTGTTCCAACTCCCGGTTTCAAAGCACCAAGGAAAAAGAACAATTCATGACTTTGACATCAGGATATTTAGGACAGTACTTTGTTGTTTTGTTAAAGGCAGTTAATACATTGTTGCTTTGTTTAGGACAATTGTCAAAACTTTTGTATTGCCAGCCTTAATAACTATGCTATGGTACTTTTTTTGTTCCTTTAATGTTTGCAACTCAAACACGTTAATGTTTGCTACTCAAATATGTTTATCTTTGCTACTTTTGTAATTATGTATTATGCATTATGCTATTATGATGTCAGATGATCTGTAATTATTTCTCTTTATGATAACCAGTCAATCAAAAATAGGGCATATATCTCAACATAAAAAACCACCTCTTACTTTCATTCATCCATGAACACATTACATACAACATTGTCAGAACTTCAAAGTCATAATGAATACAACAACTACAGTGAAAAACACCACTATGCCTAAGAATTGTATCATACATTTTTGGATCCTCACTTCAGCTTCCAATTTTTCAATCCTCCAGGCTAAATTCACTCTCACTTGCTCATTGTCAACTGCAGTTGCATCCACTCTTCCTTCATGATGAGTTTAAAAAATTCTAATTTAAATTTTATGATGAACAAACATTATTAAAACAATTAATTTCAAAATTATTAATTTGATTTTAAATCATACTTGCTTAATTAATAATTTTGTGTGTGCAGATTTCTGTATTGGGCCGAACAGAAAAAGAAAATTGTTGCAAGCCCAAATGTGAATTTTATATTCAGCATTGGTTCAAAAATCATTCAAAGAAGTGTGGATGAATTATTATTCTTGGTTGGGCCAGATTCTATTAACATTATTATCAGCCCAACTCAAATTTTGATTGGATACTCAATGCTTGATCTGAAACCAATTGAGAGAGAGAGCAAATATTTTGCCTTATGCTTTCAACGGATCTCATGTAGTGGATTTCAAATTCAATTAACTTGAATTAACTTACATTGAGAACCATGAGAGAGAAATTGTCATTGATTTGATTGATGGCCTTAATGCTACACGCTACTCAGCAAAGAGGGAAGTAAAAGAAACTCATTTTAATTAATTTGTTCTATTTCATTTAATTGCTTTTCTTTCAACTCTCTCTTCTCTCTGATCTTTCTTCTCTATTCGGTCATATCACAGAGGAAACCATGGAAGTTATAGCAAGCTACCATATAGAAGAAGAAGTAAGTTACAAGACCATTGTAATGATGGCAAGAAAAAGAAAACAAAAAGTATGTTGTGGTTGAGATTTTCATCACTTATGGTAAGATTTGGTTAAGAAGATCCTAGCTTCTCCATACCAAAAATGGAAGAAGAAGATTTCGGTCAGAGGAAGAAGATCTCAAGGATGGCTCGTCTCTGCTTTTGGGTTTACTCATCACAGAAGGTAGCTAGGGTGGCTACGTGAAAGAGAAAGCAAAAGTGGAGCAGGAGGAGCTGTCACACATCAAGAAGCATCAAGGGCTAGGAGTCTTTCTTGGAGAGCAAGACAAGTTGGATGGCTCAGATTGATGAAGCTTGGTGTAAAGAGAAGACTCAGAGGTAATTGCATGTTGGGTTTTAGCATTCAGTTATCTCTCCTCTCTCTCTCTCTCTCTGGCCGAACCGGTTTTGCATGAAGAAGAAGAAGTTTAGCTTGGTTTATTTGGTTTCAACCGTGGAGGCTTCCCCCTATAAGTAAGGGTGAACAGCTAGGGCTTGAAGCAAGGAGTGAGAGTGCAAGGCACAGAGTTCTCATAGCTACCTAAGCTAATAGAAGTTCTTCTCCTTCAATGTTCTTCATTTTGTAATTTTTCTGTTTAATTTTGTCTGTCTTGAGTCTCATGGAAAAAGGCAAACAATGAGGTTTGTAAGAAAAAGCCAAGAGCGAAAAAAGGCAGAGAGTGCAAAATTAAAAGAAAAAGCCATAGATGTCCTTAGAGGTCCTTTGTACATCTTTGTTGTGTTTCATGATTCTGTGGGAATCTCCTTGCAAGTTGGTTTAGCACTTAGCAGTTGAAAGCTTGGCGGTAACCAAGTCAAGTTCAGGATTGGGGTTTGGATTCTGGACTTGTCCCGGATAGAAAGGGTAGTTCCTAGGGAGAATTGGTGTTTGTAATCAAGAATGATTGTAGTGAAATTCCATCATCATTGTGATGGAGACTGGATGTAGGCTGCATTGCACTTAGCAGCTGAACCAGGATATATCTGGGTGTAATTTTCTTTCTCTTCTACTCTATTTCTGTTTTTGCTGCACAGGAGATAAAACTGAAAAATCTCATGCCGGGTCACGAGATAAAAAGAAAAAGTCTCGTGACTGGGTATGAGACAAAAATAAAAAATCTCCAGAAGTTGTTTCAAAGACCAGCAAGTATTGTCAAGTGAAAAAGGGGCTAAGATTTAACCCCCCCTTCTCTTAGCCACTGAAAACCATCACTTCATGTTCATCTTTTTCTACATCATCAGCCCAGAGAAAAAATCCACACCATGTTTTGCCCCTAATCTGAATATGAGATATGATAAGAAGGAAAGAACAGAAAATCACTAATCAAATTTTCTTACCAAAAACTCACATTGTAATTCGGACAGCAGAAGAAGGGCTTATCTGGGTTGGTATTTGTTTTGGACCAACGAAGCACTGGCCGGCAGCCGCACCCACACCGCTCTGGTACCCGCGACGGTCTGGTCCGACTCCGCATTCTCGTCGTCGATCGTGTAGAACTTCCTTGACCCTAGCTCGCACACCCAATCATGGTTTTCGTTTCAGTTCAACGAGTAGGAACAACGAAGCAGGAGAAGAACGTTGCTGGACAGAGAGAAGAAGATGAAGAGGGGTAACGATGCCATGCTAGAAATTGGGGTTAAAACTAGGTATAGGGACCACATTGGGTCAAACAGTTTCAATTGCCACCTCAGCTAGCCGTTATCTACGCCAGCGTGGCTTCAACGCCAGGTCACTGCCCGCGGCAATTAATTTGCCCGGAGATGTGGGGAGGGACAACCCTGGTGCAATTTTAACAAAGTCGGGGACATAAATGGTGCAATTGGTAAGTCAGGAACTAAATTGGTGCAAACTATGAATCTCAGGGACCACTTTGAGGTTTAACTCCTTTTCAAATTTCGTAATTTAGGATAAATGGGTTTTATTATTAGTAAACCTGTAATGTGGGATAATTAAAGCACATATTTTATAAATAAACATTTTTAATGAACATAGAGCATTAGTTCATTCTAAGCCACTTCTTTTTAGGGGGATTTTGTTCTTTAATGTGTTATGGTGCTGCCAACCTATTGAAGTCATTAACTAAAGCCAACTAACAATATCAAAGATTGTCTTGGCCAAAATTCAATTCAACAAGAATTTAGGATTGAAAAGGTATAGGCAACAATGATGATTATAAATAATGTGAACAATATATTTAAGAAAAAAGGACAAATAAGTCTCTGACCTTTTAACCCGCGGACATTTTCGTCCCTGACCATTAGAAAATACTTTTAAATCCCCGACCTTCACAAAAATTAGATGGATAAGTCCCTCCGTCTAAATGCCTCCGTCAGACTCAACGGAAAAGTCTGACATGGCTCCCGTTCTGATGACTTGGCGTCATAGATACACACGTGGACTGATGAGTCAACAGGATAGTTTCAAAAATTGGACAAATAAATCCCTCAATCCTAAAACTACGTCGTTTCCCGTTTGGCCCTAAATGGCCCCTTCTTCTTCCTCCTCCTCTTCTGTAAGGGCCCGCTTCAAGAAGATGATTAGAGAAGCTCAGGACCCCGTCTGCACCGCCCTTGAGGCCGCCGACGGCGGGGCTAGCTTCAAGGAGGACGTTTGGTCCAGGCCCGGCAGTGGTGGTGGCATCAGTAGGGTTCTCCAAGACGGGGCCATTTGGGAGAAGGCTGGAGTTAATGTCTCCGTTGTTTATGGCATCATGCCGCTAGAATCTTACCGCGCTGCAAAAGCTGCCGCTTCTTCTTACCAGAAGCCTGGTCCTATCCCGTTCTTCACCACTGGAATCAGCTCCGTAAGTGTTTCCCCCATTCAATTCTTTTCGATTTCAGATGGAATGGGAAATGACATCAACCTTTTTCAGGTTTTGCATCCGAAGAACCCATTTGCCCCAACCTTGCATATTATGATTTTCTATCCTTATTTTAGAGCTGTTTCTCATACCATTATTACTACTGTTGTCTGTCATATAGCTCAAAATCTTACTTATGCCAATTTCTAAGGTTATTGTCTTACAAATAAGTATCTGCATAAATTTGCTGCTACTGACTGTGTAACCCTGTTGCATTCTACAGATGCTCCTGGAGCACCTAGGCAGTGGTGGTTTGGCGGGGGGACTGACTTGACTCCTGCTTACATTTTCGAGGAGGATGTTAAACACTTCCATTCGGTATATTCTCAATGCAAAAATATTAGTTCATGACATTTTTGTGATTTAGATTTAGAATTTTAGGGAGAAAACAAGTCAAGTAAAACACTAATGAACCATAGTTTTGCTGTTTTAAAATGGCACTTCACATTCATGTATTGCTTCTTATGTGTTTTTTATAGATAGATTTGAAGTGTTGGATGGGTTTACCTGAATCTGATTCCTATAGCTAGTTTCTTTTCGTAAATAAGGCATCTAAAACAACCTTCTTTAGTAGGTTAAAAGAAAAAAGAGTGAGCTTATTGTTGTTGAAATAAGAGCAACTTGGAGGGCTGCCAATGACTTATACTCAGGTAAATGGAAATCTCTTCAAGTGAATCAATTACTAGATTTAGGCTTTGTAGGATATGCTTACACTTGGTCTAACAATCAGGTTGGGGAAGCAAATATTCAAGAAAGGCTAGATAGAGCAGTGGCAATAACAAATTGGAAGGAAGCATTCCTAGAAGGAGTGGTAAAGCATTTTCAAAGATATAGATTAGACCATTGTCCAATCCTAATCGATGTTCATGGGGAGAGCTTAAAAAGGAAGAGGCCATATATTTTCAGATTCGAAGAATGTGGCTTAGAGACTCTGAATGCAAAGAGATTATCAAAAGAAGCTGGGTTATGAACTATGATCAGATTGAAGAGAAACTAGAAAAGTGCATCAAAGCATTGCAAGAATGGAGAAAAGAGAAATTTAGGGAGCTTCCAAAAAAAAATAAAGGAAAATAAGAACTCATATGACAACTTACATCTCACTCACAAATTGAAGAAACAATTCTGAATTTGAAAAGGGCACAGGCAGACTTAGACGAACTCTTCTATCAAGAAGAGATTAAATGGGCCCAAATATCTCGTGCGAACTTGTTGAAAGCAGGGAACAAGAACACTCGATTTTTTCATTAGCAAGCATCTCAACAAAAAAGGAATAAAATTGAAAGAATCACTGATGACGAAGGGAATCTCTATAAAGAAAACGAGAAACAGAGTATATGGTTCTCCCTCTTCGACAACGAATGCACACCAGAACCTTCTCAGTCTGGATGGTGGTTTTTTTTGGAGGGAGAAACAGAGTATTCCTGCATTTGATCTTTGGCCTTCCTTAGGGTTTAATGTAATTCTGTAAAAGCTCTGTAGGTGTAATAGGCATTGTATACAAGGAAAGGGATGAGAGTGTATAACAGAGGCAGCACACAAAACGACGTCGTTTTGAGTGACAGGGACTTATGTGTTTCTTTTTCAAAAGCTCCATCCCACTAACGTGCCACGTGGGAACGCCGTTAAGCCAGGTAAGCAGAGGGGGAGCTAGGTCAGCCTTTTCCGTTGGGTCTGATGGTGGCTTATGGACGGAGGGAATAATCCGTCTAATTTTGAGGGACGTCAGGGACTTAAAAGTATTTTCCAATGGTCAGGGACGAAAATGTCCGCGGGTTAAAAGGTCAAGGACTAATTTGTCCTTTTCTCTAAATTTAAAAAAAAAGGTAAATTAAAAATTAGATTTTTAATTAATTATTTAATTTTAAATTTTAAAATTCAAAAATTTGAATTAACAATTAAACTATGTACGATTACTTTAAATATCACCATAATCTCCTAATTTCTGGTCCACATCCAAAATTCATCATTGGTGCTAGAGACAGTCATTCCAACGCATCATAACGCCATTCAGACGTAGTCGAAACACCGCTGTCCATGCACGCCGCCGCAGCCTCATTCTGCACCGCTGTTCCCCGCAGCCCGCATCGATGCCGTTGTTCCTCCGCAGCCCGTGCAAACGCAACCATGAAGAGCAACCCTACTCATCGCCGTCGTTGTCTCCCCGAACACCCTCATTAACGTGTATGGGTTTGTATACGTTAGTTTTTGTTCCGTTAATAGATTTCTCAGTGGGTGAGAAGGTTCTACATCCCCATCTTCCTACATCAATGATCATTATACTTACTAAGATGGCAATATTGTAGAGGTGCAAATTTCCAACAAGGTATTTATTGGAGGTTTTATTTGCATGCGAATGTTCATTTTACATGCAAAAAGGATGGTTGTTCGTGTTGCAAATCCATTATTATATTTTATTTTACATACAAAAGGGATGATTGTTTTTATTTAATTGGGGTGTTTTTTTTTTAATTTTTGGTGGGCCAAGAAATCGGTCAGTTTTTCTTTTGTATGTAAAATGAGCATCCATCCCTTTTGTATGTAAAATAAAATATAATAATGGATTTGCAACACGAACAATCATCCTCTTTGCATGTAAAATGAACATCTGTATGCAAATAAAACCTTCAATAAATACTTTGTCAGAAATTTGTGCCTCTACAATATTGTCATCTGAGTGAGTATAATGATCACTAACGTAGGAAGATGAGGCTGTAAAACATTCTTCACCCATTGAGGAATCCATTAACGGAACAAAAACTAACATATACAAACCCAAACACCGTATCTGGTGAAACAACGACCGGCGATGAGCGGGATTGCTCCTCACGGTTGTGTCCGCACGGGCTACGGAGGGATAGCGACGCGTAGTTAGGCTGCGGCGATATTGGCGTGGGAGTGCAACGGCGTCTACACGGGCTGCGGGAGGACAGCGGCGCGGGGTGAGGCTGCGGCGTGCACGGACAGAGGTGTTTCGACTACGTCTAAATGGTGTTAGGGGAACAGCCACGATATAATGTGTCGGAATGGCTGTCTCTGACACCGACGGCGAATTTTGGGCATAGACCGGAGATCGATGACGGCAAATTTTAGGTGTGGACCGAAAATTGGGAGATTATGGTAAAATTGAAAGGTTGTGTGAATGTGTTTATTTTAAAAAATTTATAAAATTATGATCAAAATCAAAGTTTAACTTAAAAATAGTGAGTAATAATCATTTTACACTTTTTTTAAAGTAAAATAATTATACATTGATACAGAATTTAAAATAAAATTAAAATATTTACAATAGAATTCTATTTTTTCAAAGACTTCTCTATAAACAACATTAATAATGGTTGAATTTGCAGACATTCCTACGTGATTCATAAGTAAAACTTTTAAACGTCTTTTACTCTTAACTCTTGAAAGTGTCACATATAGTTGGTCATGTGTAAAAACTGGTTTGGACAAGTACAATCCAACATGAGATAAAGTTTGTCCCTGAGATTTATTAATTGTCATGGCAAACGATACTATTATGGAAACTGTCTTCATTGGAATCTAACTGGGACGGTTTCATTTGTTGGTACCATCTTCATTCTTGGAATCAAAGCAATATGACCAACATTGTTACTCGTTAAGACTTCACATTCTATGACATGATTTTTAAGCTTCCTAATTTGTAGTCTTGTACCATTACAAAGACCACTGGATTGGTCAATATTCCTCAGTAACATCACCGGAACACCAACCTTGAGTATTAATTTATGTGGAGGCAAACCAGAGCAATTTATGCTATTCAGTAATTCGGGACCATAGAGATCTAACTGGCTCTCCATATTCCCTTCATCCATACAAATCGAATCTGAACTGAGATATAATTTTTTTCCTCCAAGAATGATAGCCATCAGATGGTTGTTGACCTCTTCAACAATATCCCGCGTGGGAGCTAGTATAGTTTTTACTTTGAAAAATCTTTTGAGGACATGTTATCCAAAATATTTGGATAAGAAAAATGAACCAACTCATCAAATGCCTGGTCCGAAGAAGGAATAACAATATCTCCTGGAAGACATATCTCAGATTCACCATCCATATTGTTACCTATTAGACCATCACCAACTTTCAATAACCACTCACCAAATTGCTTTGTCTCATCTTGATCTGAAGCAGTCGTCCCTACAAAGAGTCTCATGTTTTTTGTTAGTTTGAGCACCTGACAAAACTTCCAAAGGCAAGACGAATTAACGGTTGAATGAACGATATCTTGTCACGATCCTCGTAGAATGACAGGAAGAAATTGTCTAAAGTCTCCACCTAGTACAACCACTTTTCCTCCAAAGGGCAAATCTTTGTTATATGTTATAGAAAATCTCATGATATCACCCAAGCATTTATCAAGCGCTTCATAGCAATACCTACTAACCATTAGAGCCTCATCCCAAATTATAAGTTTGGCTTTCAACAGCAGCATTGTTTGAGGGAAACCAGGTTTGATGTTACATACAGAATCCTTAGTTATATTCAGCGGTATTTTGAACCTTGAGTGTGTCGTTCTTCCATTGGGAAGAAGTAAAGATGCAATACCACTTGAAGTAATGTTTAACACAATATCACCCCTTGAGCGAATCTCAGCAGACAAAAGGTTCTAGAGAAATGTTTTTCCAGTACTCCTATGACCATACACAAAGAAAAAACCCCTTCATCACAATACATAGCTGTAACAATTTTATCAAATGCATATTTCTGCTCAGGTGTTGCGATGGCTAACATGTCTGAGGCACTTTTCTTTAAATCATCCCTGTTAAAGTTTAGCTCTTCCCTGATAACCCTTTCGATTAACAAAGAACTATCAACTTCAGTTGCTAAAGGCATAGAAGGATAGTCTTTCAAGGTTTTATCATAGGAATGTAAGATCTTGTCTATATCCATTAAGCACAACTGCTTAATCTCATCATCTGACATGGTTAATTCTGCATATTATACGATACTATAAAAATTCAATCAAACTAAAAATGATCAATAATGAAGAACTTTTATAATTGCAATTAATAAAAACTCACTCCTCATGTTCATCACGGTTCTCTGTCTATACAAAATATCATCTGAGAGTTCATGCTAACATATATTCCAGACATGCTCTGGTCTTGAGATATTGTTGGATGTTAATAGAATGACAAATAACCTCCTAACATATGATCCTGAGGCCCATGAGCTTGCTTCCTTAATTGCATCCATGAATTCTCTGTCATCTTGCAAGAGTCCAAGGGTGAAGCATGCATCTCTATACGTAGCATAAATTGTTCCTCCTATTGTTCTTATATCTCGAAAATTCATACATCCTCTTTGAGTATTCAAGAGAAGTCGTTGGTAATATTTTTCGGTATTTGCTACAAAAAAAACTTGGTTAAAACCCTACTTTTAAGTTGCTAAATGGATTAGGCTACGCGATTTCAATTATTATGATGACAATCATGCATGAGAATTAAGTGTTATTTAGAAAAGGGTTAAGATTAACGATAAACATGCATATGTGTTAGTCATGCTCTTATTATGTTTCTCTCTTTTTTTCCCCTCCATATGCATCTTTGTTTAATGTGATTGATTTAGTCTAGAATTTTGAATGTTAAATTAGTGGAGGCTATACTGCTTGGTTCCCAACAGTCAAGACTACTTGGGGATGCTTGGCACAAACTATTCTAATACAAACCTCTCTTGTTAGTTGTCACCCATACGGAAGGAGGAAATTTAAGTCTTCAAGATGAGAATAATAAACAAAGAAGTAAGAAATAATCTGATTCTCAATTTTGTTGTGATGTGTGTATTATTTCTTATCAAAGATATACATTATGCTTTTTGTAGGATGTGAAAGCAAGAGTGACTCAAACTTTGTTGTTTTTGGTCGGCATAAATTCTTATATCCAATCTGCATTATTTAGTGATTATGTATCTTGGCATTAGTGCATGTCTTTGCAAGCTAAAATTTATAATTTTATATAACTGCCTATGAAAATCTTGCTAAAAGTGCCCCAACTCCTCTCTTTATTGGCCGAATACAACATGAGCTATGTATTAAATCTGTTTTTGACTGCAGAATCTTTTTTTATGATGAAAAGATTATGTTTTCTTGCAGAAAAACACAGAACTGAATTTTATTTTTGTTCTGTTTTTAAATGAATAGTCCCAAGAAAAGCAGAAACTGCTGAGGTTGAAATTATGACAATTATGAGGGTGAGGATCATACAAATGCGGGACTAAGTGTATGAAAATAGAGAAACAATTGTGTGTATGAATAAAATTAGAAGTACTACCATTTCAATGGAGCTAATGGATTTGGGGTCTTTGAATCTCGGTAAAGACCAAAGTCTGATTACTTTGACATGAATCTTCCAACATTCTTTTGGCGGTGCAATCATCTCCAACAAATCATATCACCTAACCATTTTTTCTCTAGTGAAAAAAATAAAAGCAAATGTAAATTCTAGCAAGTACGTATGGTAAGATTGTGGGATCACACCTTTTAGAATTTTATAGCAACTAAGAAGAGGTATATTTTTGGGTAAATCATTTTAAAATTGGAAAGCATCAAAAATCACATATCCTCCATAATCCAAAAGAAGAAAAAATCTGTCTTGATGATTTAAAAAACAAAAAAAAAAAATTGAGTTGAAAATAAAACACTTACTCTACATCATAAATACTGACAAATCAAAATGTACTGAGTAAAAAAGAAGTATGAAAATAAGATCTGAATCGATGCCTTTCTTGCAGCAGCTCACCTCCATCAGTTACAGATAGAGAGCATTCCAGTGTGACGGCGATCTGAACGACAACAACATCAGTGAAAGTCTCCTCTTGCCGGTCTACTATCTAACCTCTCTGGTCACATTAGCATCTCCGATCATCGTCGACCTCCTCGCCGGCACAACCCCGTCATCATCCGTCGCCGTATGAGCAACCAGTCTTCTCATCTTCGCTGCTCTGAAGTTGCCAGTGCCAAGCCGCCGTTCTCCATTGCTGGCGTATATGCTTACTTGCTGGGAGAGAGAAGACCCAAAAAGACTAAAAGATGACTTTGGGTGCGGGTTGAAATTAATTGTATGAGATCCGGATAGGTTGTCTATCTGCTCAGTTTGAAATCGGAATTAGTCTCCGTAGGTCCATGTTTTATTAAGATACAATGGAGGCAAGCAAGCCGACATGGTGTGGGCCCTACTTTTTTTTCCCTTTTTATCACCATTTACAAATTCTATGCTTTGTTTGATTGTTGTATAAATTATGGATCTACATTGAGCCGCCTAGAAAATTAATTTATTTTGCTTACGTTTTAGAATGAGTTTAATTAATAATTTGTTATATAAAATTATTTTATATTTTTAATAAGAGTAATTCTTGGCATACAAGCGATTAAGGCTTGTAAGCCTTACAAGTTCAATTAAAACTAACGCTCAAAACACGCTTCGAACCATTCTTCTTCCTCTTCGTCTTCTCCTTCTTCTTTTCTTTCGTTTCTTGCCTTCTCTTTCTCCTTCTTCTTCTTCTTCCTCTTCGTCTTCTCCTTCTTCTTTTCTTTCGTTTCTTGCCTTCTCTTTCTCCTTCTTCTTCTTCTTCCTCTTCGTCTTCTCCTTCTTCTTTTCTTTCGTTTCTTGCCTTCTCTTTCTCCTTCTTCTTCTTCTTCCTCTTCGTCTTCTCCTTCTTCTTTTCTTTCGTTTCTTGCCTTCTCTTTCTCCTTCTTCTTCTTCTTCCTCTTCGTCTTCTCCTTCTTCTTTTCTTTCGTTTCTTGCCTTCTCTTTCTCCTTCTTCTTCTTCTTCCTCTTCGTCTTCTCCTTCTTCTTTTCTTTCGTTTCTTGCCTTCTCTTTCTCCTTCTTCTTCTTCTTCCTCTTCGTCTTCTCCTTCTTCTTTTCTTTCGTTTCTTGCCTTCTCTTTCTCCTTCTTCTTCTTCTTCCTCTTCGTCTTCTCCTTCTTCTTTTCTTTCGTTTCTTGCCTTCTCTTTCTCCTTCTTCTTCTTCTTCGTTTTTTTTCGATTTTCATAGTTTCTGAAATCAAGCTTTGAAATCGTTTTGAAGAAGAAGAAGCAGTAGAAGATGAGGAGGAGAAAGAGAAAGAGTTCTGAATTATGCAACGAATGTTGGGTGTATTTCTTAAATACTTTGGGTGTATTTTTCGTAATCCTTTGGGTGTATTTCTGTAATCCTTTTGAAGGTAATGGAACTTCAGAAATACACCCAAAGGATTACGAAAAATACACCCAAAGTATTTAAGAAATACACCCAAAATTCGTTGCATAATTCAGAACTCTTTCTCTTTCTCCTCATCCTCTGCTGCTTCTTCTTCTTCAAAACGATTTCAAAGCTTGATTTCAGAAACTATGAAAATCGAAAAAAAAAACGAAGAAGAAGAAGAAGAAGAGGAAGAGGAAGAAGAAGAAGAAGAAGAAGAAGAAGAAGAAGAAGAAGAAGAAGAAGAAGAAGAAGAGGAAGAGGAAGAGGAGGAGGAGGAGAAACGTTCTGAGTGTAGCGCTTTGAAAATAGGAAACGTTGAATAACGCATTAAAAGGCCTAGTAACTTGTAAGACTTGTAAGTCAAAAAGACTTGTATGTGTAGCACTCCTCTTTTAATAAATCAAATCTAATGATGATATTAGTTAATAATACATAGAATAATTCCGTTTAGAATGAAAAAAGTTTTGCCTTCTATTACTTTTGCTTACAGAAATATAAAACTTAAAACTTAACAATTCATGGAATATAAAATACTAAGGAAATAAGGTGATTTATAAATTATCTTTAATTTATATATAATATAATTGAATTTAATGAATTCAATTAGAGTAAACAATAAATTATTTATTTTATTTCAGACTTTATAAATGAATAAACCAATTAACTAATATAAGGAATTACAATTAATGTAGTAAAATTAATCAAGTATTATATATTATAATAAATTACATTCATATTTAAATATCTAATCAAATCAATTAGTTGATATAATTAAGTCATACCAAAATACTTAAAAATACACCGTTCTTAATTTAATATTATCTATACTATATAAAACATATTTAAATCCATTTTTCCGTGCGTATATAATTTAAAGTAATTTACAATTTATTTGATTGAATATTATAATGTAAAATAATTTATAAATTAACGTCAATTCATATATAATATATAAGTAAATTTAATAAAT
>NC_029793.2:8321271-8331874 GCF_000816755.2 Arachis ipaensis | reverse complement strand
TCTATCTCTATCATTAAGTAGAGAAATCCGATTTTTATATAATAGAATAGATAGAATAGATTTATCTTTCTTTTTAAATTCATTGTTGACATTATTTACAATCATTATTATTTTTCTATATTTTCTCTTAATTTACCTCTCTATGTATTGTCCCGGTCTCATTCTAGTGGAGATGAAATCCAATGTTGGTTACTTGGCAGATGGTAAAGAGGTTGGGAATACAAGTACATGGCATTATAATGCCATCAGGGATTTGAATTCGGATCCTATTTTTGCATGGTATGATCCACTCCATTGGGACAGCATTTGCAGACGTCGAGTATTTTCAGGCCTTGTGAGTGTTCTACAGGGAGTGGAATTGAACTTGGAGTTGAAATTGGACTTTGGGGTGAAGATGAATTTGGCAATTGACATTATGAATCACAAAGATGTGGATGAGTACAAACTATTGGTTGCATTGGAGAATGGATTCGAGTTGGATGATCAACTGAAAATGGATTTTGAATCGCGAAGTAGAGCAGTGTTAATGCTAATAAGGAAGGAAAGCAGCGCCACGGAAACTAAGTTACCCGCTCAAGAATGTGATTCAAGTGAAAAATGTTCATGTTCATGTGACTGCCTACTAGGTATGAAGAATAAAAACACTCACAATTTCAATAAACACATTGTTTTACACAGAACTCTACTGTGAGGCACTGGTTAATCTTTCTTAATTTTCTTTTTCTATATTTTATGTAATAAGGCATTTGTATTTTTATTTGAGCAGATGTCCTTGGGTACTTATGGAGATTAATCAGGATTTAGAATGGTGACATTGCATTAATCATGATCATGATCTCAGGAATATCTTCTGTAATGGCTTTAATTTTGCAAGAGAAGTTGAAAAAACAAAGAGAAGACAAGGCAACTCCGGTACCTAGTAGCTTGAAGATGAGAAGGTATTGTTGTTTCTCTTCAGGTTTTGTTTGTGCCTCTGATTTTTTGTTTTTGCTTGCTTTTTCTTAGTCCTATTTTTACTTGGCAATTATTCTCTCTCAAATAGTCAAATCTCAATTTATAGTTGATTTGGATTACAAGTTTTAGTTACGGTTGCAATTGTTGTCAACCAAGTAAGCTCAATGTTAATATGCAGTGCAACTGCAAGCAATACTATTGACAGATCCAAACAGAAATGCAGATGACTCAGCTTCGAGATGTCGGCTTGGTTATCTGTGTTTTCTGGTTTGATACATATCTTTTATTAAATAAATAGTAACTCATTTTCTTGGCATCTTCTTTTCTTTTCTTTTCTTTTCTGGATAGGTAATTCTTTTCGCTTTTTACTTTTTGGTTAATAGGTACCTTACAAATCAAGGAGCAGAGATTCACCTTCAAAGGAAGAAGCAGGGGCATTTTGATTAGTGAGACTACTGGTTTTCTCAAGTTTCCATAAGATCAAAGAAATCAAGCTCAACTCTATGTATTTGGTTGTTTGAGGATTGTTTGTTTTTAAGGTAAGATCACAGATTTGTCTCTTGTGAATGAAAAGAAATGAAAATGGTACTGAGAGAGTTTTATTTGTATCAATTAATAGGATCTTCAGATACTGATGATTAAGAGCTTGTTTGGAAACTATTTAACATGAGAAAAGAAATCTATTTTCTTTTAAAAAAGAATTAATTTTTATTTGAATTTTAATTCCATGATTTGGAATAACTATAATATATTAATAGAATAGAATTCAAATTTAAAGAGAGTGGAAATTGATTTGAAAATCAGATCCGTTTTAACTTTTAATCTCATTTACAAATAAAAGAAAGATGAAAATTAGAATTCTCAAAGAAATTGAAATCATTCACTTTTTTTTTTTGGTGTCTAGACAAGGAAAGAAACAAAGCAAAAACTATCTTAAATCCGAGCGGATGATTCGTTGGAGATCAACACCAGGCTCAGACCAAATAACATGATTAGAGTTACAGAACCCTCCTTGCAAAGGACCAATGATCTCCGACAGGAAAGGTCTGAACCTGTTAACTAGAACCTTT
Source organism: Arachis ipaensis (assembly GCF_000816755.2). NCBI lineage: Eukaryota > Viridiplantae > Streptophyta > Magnoliopsida > Fabales > Fabaceae > Arachis > Arachis ipaensis. The sequence continues at coordinate 8,329,850 of NC_029793.2, read as the reverse complement.
GTGACAATTTTATAAATTACATTACATAAGCTAATAGGCCGAAACTCCCGTAAGGAAGAGGGAACTTCCACTTTAGGAATTAGAACAATGAGAGTATCAAAAATAGCCGCATTCAGTGGCTCACCCTCAAAGGCTCGCTTGACCAGTCCACACACATCGTTGCTAAGAGAGTCCCAGTACTCTTTGTAGAAAATTGCTTGAAATCCATCTGGCCCTGGGGCTTTAAATGAACTCATGGTCATCACAGCTCTTTTAACCTCTTCAGACGTCACCGGTTCCACTAACTTTTGACAAGCCTCAGTACTAAGAGACGGGTAAGGAAAAGGCCCCATGGCATCCAGGTTAATATCCTCCCTTGTAGAAAAGAGCTTTTGAAAGAAAGAATTTGCCGCCATTTCTAGAGTCGTAGTCTCCGTGGCCCAAGACCCATCCTCCAAAAATAACCCATGAATTTTGTTCCTCTTTCTCCTGATAACTGTCTGCAGATGAAAAAATTTTGTATTTCTGTCTCCACATCTCACCCATTGTTCTCTAGATTTTTGATACCACAACAACTCTTCTTGAAGAAGGACAACATTCAGTTCCTGATGCAAAACTTGCTCTTTGATCCTAAGCTGTTGATCCTCCCGACTTTCCAGAGTAATCTGAACGTCATTCAAAAGCCTCTCCAACTCCCTTTTCTTAACAAAAATATTGCCAAAAACCTTTTTATTGAAGCTAGTTGCATCTTTTTGAACCTCCAACAAACATTTAACTACATCCGGAATTTGCTGCTTGCTGGTGTCGCCAAGGCAGTCTGGAGTCGACGGCGAATTCTGCAAAGAAGAAGGGCGCAACCTCTTGTGTCCATTTTTGATAATGGCAGTGAAAGTCGGCACCGCAACGGAGACAGCTTTGCCTTTCACCCCTTGCTGTTTGGAAGATGACATGCGTGCCTTAGATCCGCTAACCGACCCGGTCTTCACCCCTGATTCGGCTCCTCTCATACGTAGCCCAAAGTCACGGTTCTGGTCCAATTTCTGATTTGAGCACACCGGCATTTTATCTTTAGATGTTTGTTGGGCTTTGTTTGATTGACTCAATTTTTCTCTCCTTTTACCGCTGACTTTGGTCCAGCCAGCCTCATTTTCCAAATGTTGGGACCCCACTTCCTTCCCATGCAACGTATCATCTAATTCCTTCCCAATTTCTGCAACTATCACTGACTCTTTGGGATTGCATCCAAATTCAAAAATTTTCTCTTTTGAGGCTTCCTGTGGCTGCACCACCTGGGCCGCCGTCTCGGTTACTGATGTTTCCTTTCGATCCACCCTTTTCGAATCTATTGGGGTCATTCTGCAGTCAGTTGCTGGATGCCCGAAACAATTGCACTTGTCACAAATAAGGTGTAAGCATTCATACTCCACCTTATATTCAAACTCATCGACAATCACACTCTGGACCACCGGCAAACCAAGATTAATTTGCACGCAAGCCCGAGCAAATTTTCCCCTTTCCGCCAACTTAGTAGCCAGATCCACCTTGACTGGTCTTCCCACAGCAGAAGCGATTCTCATCATGGCTTTATCCTGATAGTACCATATGCTCAAACCAGATATTCGAATCCAAACCATAGTCTCCCCGAAAGTGTCCTCACAAGGTTTAAAATCCGGTATCCATGGCTTGACCGCAATATAGTGACCGAAGATCATCCATGGCCCCCCTAGTAAAACCTTCTCTCGATCGTCCATGCGATCAAATTTAACTAGAAAGTACCCAAAACCCACATCCAAGATTTCATATCCACCGGTGATCCTCCATACCCCTTTCAATTTGTGAAACATGGCCATGTAACTAAGGTTTTTTCCAAGAACCTTAATCACAATTGCTTCCTTGTATGGTTCAGAAAGGATGTTCCTAGCCTCTTTGGAGAAGCAAACTCTTGGAGGCATAGGATCTCCTTGTTTTTCAGTGACCACTGCCATGGAATCCCCATCTAGAGCTTCAGCCCGATTTATCCCTGTGGCTACCGTAGAACCAATAACCTTGTCACGGAACGAAATCTTGGAAGTCACCCTGGAACTAAGGTCGCCCTTACTTGATCCCTCCTTCACACCTGATGCAAACCCTCCCACACTCTCCCCCTTATCTCTTTCGATGGCATGGCCATCTTCTTCACCGTGTTTCACCCTCAAACACTCTCTCCCGCTCTCTCCTTCTCTCATTCTCTCTGAGTACGGAGTACGTACTCTTTCTCTGCTAGGGTTTGTAATTTTAAAATCCTATACTTCTAGTCTCCTCCACTATAAATCATTCACTTTTAATTGTTCTAAAACAAGAAAAAGAATTTAACTTTTGAGTAAATATTAATTCCTAGCATTTCAAACAAACTCTAAGTCTTGTGAACCACCCAAATATGGGAAAGCTTTGAGCAGTCTTTTAGAATAAAGAATATGTTTTCTTAACATGTCCTCTAACCTAATAAGTTAAACAGAACAATTTTTTTTTTTTTTCAAGAAAAAGGTCTTTATTTTGTCTTACTGTATTAGTGTATTCAGATACTCTGTGAATAAAAAATTAAATAAATTCTGTCCTAACATAAATATAACTTACCTATTTCTATGTAAGTATAATTCTTCAAATATGTTTCTATTAATGTCTCTTTAGTTCCACACCTCTGTAATGAAATGATCGTAATTGTTGTTCAAATTCGTAAATTGGTGTAAATGTCACGTCATTTTCGTGTATATTAAGCATAACAAATTATCCTAAATTACCATTCGCATCAATAATTTCTTTACCGCACTCCACAAAATAATAATAATAGTGAATCAGTGGTGCAATAAAAAAAAATAATTGATATGATAAAAGGAAAACCTTTGTCAACACTCACAGAATGGAACCATATCATTGCTCTCGTTGGCTAGACAAATTAGGGGGACAGGAAACGAAACTCTCATCAACATAAAAATTATAAATTTAAAATAAAAACTACCCAAATACAAGTAACTCGTTTCTAGTGTATTCGATCATTTTAAAAGGGTTCTTGTCAAATGATCTCTGGCTGTAGCCCATGCTTGAGTTAGTGTCTACAAAATAGATCAAATAATATGCGGTCTGTTATTCTAGAGAAAAAAAATGCACAACCAAATTGGGGTTCACAAAAATGTCACTTATTGTATGTTTGAGGTTCAGAAAGTAATGTAGGTTTGGACTTAGGGATGAAAATTAAACAAACATTACTTTAATTTTAGCAACACTTAAGTCACCATAGCTACCATAGGGATAAAAATTAAACAAACATTACTCTAAATATATCTTTTCTCTTGGTACCTATAATTATTTATTATTGCAGAACCATACTATGATTTAAGTTCTTTTAAATTTTTTTATTTTCTATTTTTAAATTTCAGACCTTCTAACAGGATTTAGACCATATCAAGTTTAATAACAGGTCAAGATTAATACTTATAAAAACCTATAACAGGCCTGGCCTAACAAAAGTAAGGCCTTATCTTGCCCTGTTTCTAACCCTATAATTTGACTACTCTAGCAAACTTTGGTTTATATTGTCAAAAATGTTTTTTGTGCCTTAAATATGTGAGATTAGCTTTTATGCACTATTATCAGTTGCAAAAGAATTTATGCTCTATGCCGTTACATAGACAAAGTAGTTTTCTTTTTATATGATAGCATGATTAGATGTTAGCATACAAGAGAATAGAAATTAAACTCAATGTGCAGTCAAAAGGAGTACAACTTGGTGACAGTAACTGAAGTGAGATGAAAGAGAAATGCATTACCTGCTCAGACAAGGGAGCATCGGCATCCAAGCTACTGGATGTCACTTTTTCAGCAATAAGAGCTCCATTTGTTTCAAGTATGATCCTTCAAGGGCAAAAAACAAATAACTATTAGAAACGTCGATTACCAAGGAGTAAGGACCTCGTTGGTTCACCAGAATATTGCTGATTTCATTTCTTATTCACTTTAAATTACAAGAATTGACACTTTATTTTAACATTTCTTGGTTTTAGGATTTTGTAAAAGAAATAATAAGAACATTAAAAAACTTGTTTTTTACTATTTCCTTTATAAGATCCTAACCCAGAAAATCAGATGCACCATTTATGTGATTAAAAATGAAATCAATACAAACATGTTTTCTAAAGCCAGGTTGTAAACTTTATTGGGAAAGAATTTGTGGCAAAGAAATATATACACACCCTCCATCAACAATTTCATCAAGACATAAAAGAATTAGATCCAAGTTCTCAAGTGCCTCTCTCTTGTCAACATTGCTCCTGTGAAAAGACATTCAAAGGGATAAAAGAAAAACAGAGGATGATGAGTATATGGCAAAATAAATTCACATCATTGGTTTCAATTTAAATAGGAAAATACAACAAAGAATACCTTAACAAAAGGGTGACCGCGTCAAAGAAACCCTGAAGAACCGACGCTAAAATGAGCTCATTTTCATCATCACCACCAGTGACAAAGAAATGCAGGTCTTGTACAAACTTGTAGATAATGATATTGTTCTCTAGTAGCGTTACCTCAGCTGCGGATGATTGTAAACAACATCATCAGCTTCTAAAGCAAAATATTTCCATGAGAAAGTTAGTGGATAACATCAAGGACACTAATAATTAGAGTTGAATGTGCTTGTTGACAGCATTTGGATTGTTGGAAGACTTATATTCAAACATAACTAAGGTCATTACTCATTAGTGATATTCATATCATTAGTCAGTATAATAGAGAATTGATATCACTGTTAGTGTCTCAATAACTACCCTTTTCGATAAATATCTATTATGAGTTCTCACATTCGTGCAGTTAAACAATGGGGCTTCGAACTATTAATTTCTTTTCCTTTTAATTTTTTTTAGCTAATATACTAGCAATTATCAAGGATGTCGAAGATTATGGCCAACTAACAACTGAGTGCAAAAAACTAATTCTGAAGTGAAAGTAAATGGAATCTATAAGCAGAACTGCTACTGAAAAACAGTTTTAGGGACAAACATGCATAATTGAATAACCTCTTCAAAAAACTACATATCTGTTGCATCAAGAATAATTTTAGACAATAGATAGATGATAGATCGATATAGCCCGTGGCATTAAAACCCAATAGAAATTAATTGACTTCTTATTATGATGAGTATATCTCCAAGCTCTTTTGCTCACCTTCTGTACGCGCATTTGTCTTAACAGTCTTGCTAAATACAAACTTCTCAAAAGCTAACTTTGCATTGTTGGTTGGCCAGTCATCAGAGTAATACTTGACTGCCACACGCTTCCCTTCAGAGTCTAGAAGAAGAATGTTCTTCACTGAAGGACACATACCCTATAGATGAAAAACAAAGCAATAAATCATAAAGGAAAGCAAAGAGAGGCAAAATTGACAAACAATAGGAAAAGGATCTGTGAAAATTAGCTTATTCAGTTTCACAGCATTCATAGGAAAATCAAACTTCTGTACTCAACACTTTCCTCTAAATAGTCCACTATATTTCAATATCTATGGCATTTGAACTTGTAAAAGCCACACAAAACCCCAAAAGTCACAAACAAGGATTTCAATGTAGGAACCATAGCACATATATAGAGTATTCACTTCAATTATCGGTTTAATCACTAGACCAACGTAATCAAAGTTGAGAGTTCATCTAAACTCATGGAACTTAGGCAAACTTGAATCATAAGCTCAACTCAAACTCTATTTGGAGATCCAAACTTGGAATCTCCTAAAGTTCAACTCAAGAGTGTGAAAACCTTGCATCACACTATAATGCTTTTAAAATAATAATGAAAGAATCTCTTCCATTAGAATGATTCATGGTTCCACAAACTGATGAATACCCAGCTACAAATTAGTACATTGGTGCCAGATAAGTTTATTAAGCGAAGCATCACAAATGAACACTCGTAATCATTGTTCTGAACAGATCTGATATTAGAACAAAGAGAAAGATACGATTTGAACAGCTAATTACAGGAACAGAACTTCAAACTCCAAATCACCCGATTATCCAACAAACAATAACAAATCAGGAACTTCACGAAACCGCAAATCTGAGAATCATTGACACAAGCTACACTATGATTCATGAGCACACAAGATCCACCGCAACATAAAAAGATCAAATCTTCATTCAGCTCATTTCTTCATAAACCTAATAATTATTTAGCTAGATTGTGATTTGTGCACATAGCAAGATATTGATACTATATCCGATGCACTGAAGTTGAAGTGACAAAAAATGTTGCAGAGAGAGAGAGAGAGAGAGAGAGGGGCTTACATGAGACGCCATATCTGAGAAGAGAGAGAAGAGACTCGAAGAGAAGAGAAAAGAAAAGAAGGAGATTCAGCAACTGCAGTGCACGTTGAAGATCTGCGATAAAATGGGGGAACTCAACAGGGATGACTCTCTTCTCTTCAGTTTTTCATCTTTCCATTGTCCCTGGGAGAAGGGTAATTCGGTAAATATCAATAATGCCACATTTTTATTTTTTCCTCCTTCGTTTATTATAATCCAAATTTAAAAGAATAATCTGCTAGATAGATTAATATTTTTTAGTATGATCATAAAAGAAATAAAAATCCAAAATTTATTAATTTGTTTGTTACTAACAAGTTATTTTTTAAGAAATTTTGTACTTTATACCTTTTATTTTTGTTTTCTCGAGCACATTAATCAACACTCACCCTAAGTAACTAAACTTTTTTTTTTGCCAATGAGTAAAATATAACCAACATTTATAAGGAAATGCAAAATATAATTTAAGTTTATTTTTTAAGTTATAATTCATAAAAGAATAATGGTAGAGGATCAGTATAATTAATTATTGTTACTAACTAATAGATTGCTACATGTACAAGACGACATTCGAACCCCGACATTTATTTTTAATCAACAGTTAGCCTATAATACGTAAAAGTGTCGATTAAAATCATAGTGTTAAACGGCTAGGTTAAAAATTTTGGACGGGTGACCAATATAAATTAAAATTATTAGTTTTTAAATTTTTTCCTTCATAAAATATGTTTTTAAATAAATTTGTGAATTTATCTAACTTAAACAAATTTGGTTCAATCCAAAAAAAGATCTACCACAAATAATAAACCTAGATTTAGACCACATTTACAATATGGGTTAAGTTCATTTGAGTTAAATCTCAACTCAATCCAACTTATTTTTCATCCCTACTAATAAGCATTTAGCTTTAGTAATCTTGAGTTTGAATAATCTATGAAATTAAATACATATTAGAAGAGAGAGTTACATTTTTTTCTATTATTAGTTAAATGAGTCTAAATATCAATAGTAAAAACAAAAATACAAGTTAATTTTGTTCACTTAAATTATTATACAAGTTTGTAATATACCAACTTTACAAAAATACTATCTCAACAACAAAAATCAATCACCAAATTAATTATTATATATTTATATAAATATATATAATTTAATTTATTTTTAATATATATTTTATATTAATTATTAATTTAGTGGTTGATATTTTATATACAACTAACATCATTCCCAACTTTAATATGCAGTTGAATTCTCATATAACCTTAATTGTGTGCTCTGATCCAAAGGCATTGAGTTAGTTACTTACAGGTGATTAACGTTATCACAAACCTTAGAATATGCGAAAGGATTATATATTATTGGAAGAGCTTTAAATATATCAAAAAAAAGTACTGGTGTTCTAATTGTTTTAACCGTTGATCTAAATTATAAAAAATATATAATATATATTAATTGAAATTAACGGTTAAAACAACTGAAACATTAGTATTTTCGGTACACTTAAAAATTTTTTTATATTATTTTCCTCATGTAAAATATAAGAATATAATATTTCCAAACTTCTATTTTTTGGTGAATGCTATGGTGTTTAAGTCGTGTTGCCTAATTTATTAAAAAAGGCAAAGAAATAATATTTAATAAATTTTAATTATTTTATACATTTTATTTTTTATTTATAAAAGTAAGTTAGACAATTTAAACACAACAATAAAAGACACCATAAAATCCACCTTATTTTTTTAAGAAAGTACATGTCCCTAATCTTGTTGTCTATTATTACAATTATATAAATTTATAATCACATGCATACGTCATAAAAAAAGTATTGTTTAGTCTGGTTCCTATTATTATTGTAGCTAAGCTGGTAAAACTGTAAAAGTAAAACTTTTAAGCGATTGGGGAAGAAGATTGGAAAGTGCATCATAGATTGGAACTTCAAGAATCTGCAGCTCCTATCCCAAGAAATCTTTTTTCCTAAAATGAAGATTGCGATGTTAAGACCAAGCAAACGATTTGAGTCAGACCTTGCTTATGTATCTTTCATAGTTTCCACCCATGCCATTACTTATCTACATCTTATGAACTATAAACATCTCCTTTTTTCATTTTTTTCCCCTTCCAATTTTGTCTTATGTAATTCTCCAGTTTCTATAAGTTTATTGTCCAATGAAGACTAAATTTGAGAATAAGTTTGTTATGGAAAGTATAATGAAATTTATTACGTGTTTTTAAAGAAAAAAAATTAATATTAAAATAATAAAAGAAAATAAA
>NC_029793.2:8317910-8321184 GCF_000816755.2 Arachis ipaensis | reverse complement strand
AAGTATGACAATAAATTCAAATTTAAAATTAAAAAAAAAAGTAAATTATATTTTTTGTCCTTAAAATTTGACAAAAATTTTAAAAATACTTCTAAGTTTTATTTTGTTTCAATTTTGTCCCAAAAATTTTCGATTTGCATCAAATATACGTTCGACGGCTAAATTTTCAAAAAATTTAAGACCGATCTAACAATAATGCATGAAAATTATGTTTGATTTGCTTGTGTTGAGAGTTGTTCTTATGAAATTGTTGTTGAATTGGTCTTAAATTTTTTGAAAAGTTAGCCGTCGGGAATATATTTGATGCAAATCGAAAACGTACATTTAATACGGTTGTAAATTTTTTTATTTAAAGAAAAAATGGATCCATCCCCTTCTGCTCAATTCACTTCTAAATTCCTACTTTCATGATAGGAAATTCATTGAGGGGATTAGAAATAATTTTAGAAGAAGGGTAAAATTAATTTTGTTGTAGTTTGAAAGAAATATATATTTTTTTTTTTATTTTTTCAGTATTATCTTTAAGGGAACCAACAAATATACACAAGTATGTGTATGTTTTTCAGGTGGTACATCATTGTTCTGAGATTAACATCATGAAATTTAGCTGCTTGGCAATGATTGTAATCACAAGGAAAATCTTTACTAATCAATTAAAGTTTGTACAAAATACAAACAAACTAAAAGAGTGATGCAGAACTCAGTATCAAATCAACTTACATAATGTAAAATAAATACATCTATAACTACTCTATTGAAGAATGTTTAATTTCAAGGGCTGTAGAAGGAAGGGCCACACTTGCATTTCCAACTCTCAGGCTCATAATTTGTATACTGAATCCCCAAATGGCTTCTCTTGTTGCTGCTTGTGTTTGGAACTTGGATTGCTTCACATGGAACACAACCATAGCATTTGTTCTCACATATTGGTGGACTTGATCCTATTTTGCTCACTCCTCCTCTTTCATTTCTTACTTGCTTCTTTCTCTCTTCTATTCCCAACATACCCTTTAAGAATAAAAAGGGAAAAAATAGCATTGATTATTAGTCACTAGGACACCAAAGAAACCAAAAAGAAAAGGGTAACAAGTAACAACACACTTACTTTTTCTGATTCTGTAGTATCTACTTTTAAAGACTCCAGTGGATTTTCATGTGCTGATAAAGATTATAGGTGAGAATAGTTAAGATGCCATTTAACCAAGATGTTGAGGAAAATAAAGATACTTAATTATAATAAAATGTTTGTGAAGTTTCAGCAAGTAGTAACAGAAGAATTAATGAAGACAAATTTCTCAAAATTGTTTTCTTTTCTGCATAACAAACCTGGATGTGAAATGCCATGATGATCATTTGGAAGAAAAGGGTTCCTTGCTATTACAGCAGCAACAAAGTTCACAACTTGCAAAGCTATTAACAAACCCAAGAATCTCCCCTTCATTCTTCTTCTTTTTCTACAAAAAAAGAGGTGGAATATGATGATGTTTGTTGTTGGTATTTGTTATTGGTAATAATAATGTTTGTGTGAGAGAGGGTGAAGAATGCAGATGTTGAAATGATTCAGACCAATAAGAGAGTAGGCATGAATGATTATAAGTTTATAACTTCAATATATACATACATATATATAAATATGAAGAGATTAAAATAATATACATAAAATAAAAAGTAAAAAAACCAAAGGAGGGTGCATTCTTGAAAGTCCCCAAAAGCAGAAGCCATGACCACAAAACATTCTATGGTCACACTTTAAAACCTTTGCATTGGCCGAGAGATCTTTGCTTCACAAGCAAGTGATGTGTTTCTTGTCACACAGTTAAAAATAAAAACAAAAAAACCTTCAGCAACTTTCACCTTCATGTATGACAACTCATCACTTCTAAGTTCTAAGACTAGTCATTTTTTGTTTCTGCTTCTAATATTGGATAACTTACCTTTCAATACAAGCCAAAACCTTTTCTCAAATCAATCAAAAATAGTACTAGTGTTAAGGTGGTCCATAAATTCAGAATAACAGCACCCTTTTTGGGTCTGAACTTCCCTGCAACACCCTTACACTATTAATTATCTCATATTGGAAATCACTCTTTTTTTTCCTCAAAATTTGGATTTTTTATTTTAATATGAAAGAGAGAAGTGAGTTTTACGTTAATGTTATAAAAAATAGGGTTTTACAGTGTTATGGAGGCGCTTTTCTGGGCAAACACAATACGCAGAACATGTATTGTACTGACAATACACAAACTGTGTATTTACAATACGCAGTCTGTGTATTGTCTTTATAAATTAAAATAAATTGATTTGGCAATTCGCACTCTGCGAATTTTATAGCCCCATAATTTTGCAAAACATCATAACTTCTAATATTAAAGGATTACACCAATTTTTATCCAATATCCAAAAAAATTAACCTCAAAATTTAGGGTCAACATGCATTATATTTTTATTTTTCTGTTTTTAAAATAGAAAAAATATTTTTTTCAAGCTAAATGATTCATTAGTTTTCAAAATAACTAGACTAGTAGGTAATACCTATTATGTGCATTTCATTTCCTAAATTCTTTTAAATAATTAATTACATTAAAAAATATATAATTGATTCTCTGTATATTTTTTTTACATTACATCAATATTAAATTCTTCTAAAACTAAGACAATGTTTTAAGGAAACGTTTTAGCACTACAAGTTCCTTTTCTTCTTCTGAGAACTAAATTATTAATGTTTAGAAGCTAAACTGATGGTTTTACCATGAAGAATATCTCACTTTTTTTAATTGTTATAGACAAAAAAAATAAAACTTTAGAGACCTAGAATACAGAGCCTTTCCTTTTTCTTGATGATTTCATTGCCACATAGGGAAGAAAGAAATCAATGGCAGAGTGCCAGTTATATCTTTATATGAAGTGGGAAAAATGCATGAGCCTCTGAGGCAGTTTCAGTTCTGCAGGTAAAAGCAAATAATTTAATGAGTTAGTTAATGAATTAAATAAGGTACTTAAATATTCTCAACATTGTAAAAAGGGTAGGTTGTTGGAGAAACATGCAAAGCTCCTCTTACAAATATCCAATTTCAGCTATTCCATATTTCCTCTTCACCAGTTGCCATTCAATTTGGGGTGTCCATATCACCTGCTGGATATTTTATTTTACCGCATTCAATGAATAAAGCATATTCCACTTACACCATTTATTGTGATCTAAATTTACATTCATCAAGGACGGTTAAAATTTTTAGATATAGATAATTTTAAGTGTGAAATATAATAATATTTG
>NC_029793.2:8311090-8317665 GCF_000816755.2 Arachis ipaensis | reverse complement strand
AAAGTACTTAATAAATATTTTACTAATCAGTAATACGGGTTAAAAATAGTATTAAATTATTGAATTAGTTTTGTATTGAATTAGAATGAATTTGACCGTATAATCTCTTTTGTTTTAACTCAAAAAATTTTCTGATAACTTCTAATAGCTGACAAGATAAAAAGCATCCAGACAATCAATTTGAACGAATTGATGTCTGACTTTTCAAACAAGAACTAAATCCCTCCAAATGTCAAATAATTATGCTCTCAAAATGATGTTTTCTGGCACTTTACTAGAACACTCCCACATCCACTTTACCGCAAACATTGAGAACTAACACACCCAAAATCAGTCTTGTTATACCTATCAATAATATTTAGTAGTATCTCTCTATTTTTAGGAATTTTATTAAAAAGAATTCCATGGCATCATGTAAATAGTTTAGTATGTGTCAATATTTACTTTAGGACAAATCACCCATATAAATCAAGCTGAAAAAAAAATTTACGACCAAATTAATAATTGTTACAAGGTTCAACCAAGATCAGGTTGATTCGAATTAGTGGGTGTGTGCGTGTGTTTGTAATTCGAATCAGTGTGATTCGAATTACATTGAAAGTGTAATTCGAATTAGACTAATTCGAATTACATAAAAATGTCCTCTTGATTGAACCTTGTAACGATTTTTTCTTTGGCTGATTCACGTAAATTTTTCGCTACCATGGTTTATATGGGTGATTTGCTTACTTTATTATTCTTAAATTTTAGTATCATTCTTAATCAAATATCCAAATGTCTCCTTTTTTTCCCTTAAATTTAATTGAATGTCAAATAAATAAACACCAAACTTTAATTAGTATAGGCTAATTAATGAGTTATGCTACGTGTATACCAAAATTAGCCACCAAAATCAGCTACTTGTATAAAATATATGTCGTAATACAAATACATATTAAAAATAAATTAAACTACACATGTATTTATACATAAATATATTAGTAGCTGATTTTAATGGCTAATTTTGATGTACAAATAGCATTTTTGCTAATTAATATGTCATTAATATTCAGTAATCTCCTACTCTAATTGATTGAGAGCACCCCTTTTTTGTGTGATAAAACTAAAAAAAAAATCCTTTTAATAGATAAAAATAGATAACAAAATAACAAGATTAGGTCATGAATGAATGAATCATGTTAAAATGGAAATTGTGGGAAGGAAGGAACAGCTAAAGAACAAATGCACCCACCTATATATAGACAAGTCATACATATACACTTAACACTTATGTGGTAATGTGCAATTTGGGTGTGCACTATTGACTGGAAATTATTACTTATAGTGAAGCAGTGTGATTTGATTTTATGTAAAAAGGGTCTTTCATATGTTGAAGTTGATGTGTTATATGGTCAAGGTGTGAAGCTGATGATGTATTGATTGATAGATGTTATCTTATCTCTGATCACTACAAACAGTGTGCCAAAGAAAGTGACAGAAAAGAAGCCTAGTAAATAGTGTAGAGTTTTAGGACTGCTGAAAAGAAGTTAAGAAGAGAATTTGAGGAAAAGGAAGAGAAAATTCCAAAAAATAAATAAATAAATAAAATAGAGGTGTTATATATGGGTTGGATCCTGTGCATGAGAGTGTCTAAGATGTTATGGGTGACGTTAACTAGGAAAAGAACTCGTTAATGCATGACATTGCATGCAATTTAAATAGGCTTAAATTTTAAGTCTTAGAAAGGAACAAATATTATCTCAATTACTTTCTTAATTTTTAAATAAAGTAAAAAGTCAACTTCAAAAAAAAAAAAAGAGACTAAGTCCTTTGAAAAGTAAGGTTTAATATCTTAAAAGAGAAAAATTAGAGAGTTGTTAATTTTAGTTTATATTGGTCAATATTTTTTACCTAGTTTTAATCCAATAAATCAACTTTATATTTTTATCTAATACTTTTAAATGTTACTGATTAACTATTGGATAAGAATAATAACTTGTGCTTGTGTTGTTTATCTTAAAAATGAAATAAAATAATATATTTCTTAAAAATGCTTGTTCGCATCACTTTTTCTGTCTACATAATTAAATATTTAATTTATTGTTCATTATCTTTGCATTTATATATGAGGGATAGTATTCTCAGTGTAACTAAATGATTAGGACCAAGGGGGATGATCATAACAAGTGAACAAAAAGATTTTGAAGTGTAATACTCTTTTGATTCTATATTGATAAGTTATTTTAATTTTTTTTTATCTATTTATAAATTAGTGTATACGAAAACAATTTATATCTAGTTACATTCATTTATAGATATATAAAAAAATGTATCAACATAGAATGAGTACATTTATGCAAAGCATGAGAGCACAAGATATGATCGCCAACCATGACAATCCATAGTTTCATACAACCCTAACTAATATCAACCTATAACTATAGAGCTATTAATAATAATCCCAAACATATATAGGTCATAGAGTATAATATAGCAGCTCCATCAAGTATACCCAAATCAAACACAAGCCTTTAAAATCAAGCAAACTCTTTTCCGAGCCTCGAGGTAGTTTTTGATTGAAAACTCGATGTTGCGAGAAAGTTGAATTTTGTCAACCGAATAATTAAATAATATTAGGTTTGGCAATAATAATTTTATCCACGTGTACACAACATGATTCAGCTTGTTTGAGCAGGGCTCGTAATTCGACCGGTAACGAATAAGTTGAGAACAAAACAGGTTGAACTGCAAATAAGATCGAGTACATGTTTAGGTTTATCCGATATACCCGCACTCTTGATATATATATATACAGTTAATAATTATTATATATGTATAATGAATTTTTTTTGGTGACTATATGTATAATGAATTTAAAGAAAATAAAACTCACATCCTCTCTTTTTTATAATTTCATCAAACCATTAAATTGGGAGAAGAATGATGATGTTGTTGCAACAAATTGAAATTGGAAGAGTAACAAAAATTTTATTATTGTTTATGTTGTTTTAATTTTAGCAAAGACTTAACGTTATGTTATTTGTAATTTTAACATGGATTTTATTATGCTTTTGTTATTATTAATTTTAATATAGACTTAATTTTATATTTTTATTTTATTAGTATATTTATGAAATATGAAATGATTGATTATTGTATTTGATTGAAAAAAATATTAATTTTGTTGCAGGTAAAGTCAGGTAGAAATTAGGATAGGATGGAGAACTTTAAGGTGCGAGTAGGGTTAGAATGGAGAGATTTTCAACCCACAAATATAATAGAATTGAATTTCAGAAAGATTTTAAACTTGCAGATAAAATTAAAGTAGAAGTTAAACTCTATCCTAAACTATCCATTTTATATATAATACTCCTTTCATTTTATATTGACAAGTTATTTAATTCTTTTTTATCTATTTATAAATTAGTGTATACAAATGCAATTTATATCTAGTTACATTCATTTATAAATATATAAAAAGGTTATAAGATGTATAAATATAGAATGAGTACATTTATGCAAAGCATGAGAGCACAAGGCATGATGGCCAACCATGATAATCCATAGTTCCATACAAACCTAACTTATATCAACCTATAACTATAGAGTTATTAATAATAATCCCAAACATAGGTCATAGAACAGAATGTAGCTGCTCCATCAAGTATACCCAAATCAAACACTAGCCTTTAAAATAGAGCAAACTCTTGTTTTTTTATGACAATTGAGTGAAAGCTGAATTTTGTCAAACAAATAATTAAATAATATTAGTATGATTATATCCAAATTTCATTCCATTTACAGCTATCAGCCTATAAATATTTAGATGAACGTGAATCTCGAAGATATACCATATTTACATGCAAGAATCTACCATAGAACTTTCACATCAATAATGTCCCTGCCCAAAGGGTAAAAGCTTTCTCTGCTTTTCTTAATCTGTTAAGGAATGGATTCAGCACGTTAAAAAGAAGTTGAACCAAAAAAGTATATAACAGTTTTGACTTTTGACCAAAACCTCATATGCACTCTATCCAAAACATTACTTCTTAATTACTCTGATCTGTTTGAATACTTCTACCATCATATTTGTGACAACTATCACAAAGCTGGAACATTAAGATCCTCGTTAAGAGGGTAGTTATAAATGAAAATGTAAATGATCAAACATTCCTGCATCATTTTAGTGGAATCTACATGTAATAGAAATTATTAATCTAATGTTGGTAAATTTCTTAATTTTTTTTACTTTACAATTATTCCTTACCATAGAGAATCCAAATCCAAAAAAGAGCTGATATAGCAAGGAGTAATTGATACATTATAGCAAATTGAATAATGATTTGTTCCAAGAGCTCACAACAGTTAAACCATTGACACAAATTTTCAGAATCATAATTACAAAACATTTGAAGGGACATTACTTCCACCATTCTCTTCACTTTGATGATGAATCATGATCCTGAGAGTCTTTATTTGGATGCAAGGCCTCAACTACAGCTTCAATCTCCTCCTTCACCCGTTCAAGAACGCCCGGGGCTTTGACCTCGCTAGTATCTGTTTCCTCGTCAATGTCATCGTTTCTCCCATGAGTTTCTTTGTCATGGGTAGGCGTCTTGTCGTGATGGAAAACTGCCTGTATCTCCTCCTTTGCTCGCTCAAAGATGTTTGGTGATTTGACATCTTTTTCTTTCAAAGATTCAAAAAGGAATGAATTAATTGGTCTTACAAGAATCAGTTAATTGGTGTATTTAAGATTCAAAAAATCTTAGGCAGACGAAAACTTAAAAACATTCGCAATTTTGCATAAAAGTTAATGGAACTAAGAAACAAGTGAGTGCCATAATGGTGAGACCTACTTACTTTGTTGTTAATCGTTGTGCCTAAACACAAGTTACTAGATGCTTTAGACTCACATAAAAACATCTTCATATGAAACTGATAGCTAAGACATAATGGTTTTCAGCTATCATCTTCAAATTAAGTCATCTTTATGTGAGTAGTCAGCTTATTAAATTTGTACATGTGCAACAATTGCTTGTTTAACGAATGAAAAAGATACCAAAATTACCCACAAAAAGATCATGTAGATAGCAATATTATCTACAGAAGAACAAAGATACAAACACTTAAAAGAAAATCACCTAGACAAGAATCATGTCACCATCAATATTACCTACTTTTTAAGTAGATTTGTTGAACGAATCAAATTTTTTGAATAAACTGGACATCTGCTTTTTGTTCTTCTCTGGTTTTTCAGCAACATAAGGTAATTTTGGTACTTCAATCCTTGTTTGAATTAGTTTATTCTGAATTTAGAACAGCCTATAATCTAAACCTTCCTATAAATTCAATACATTTTTTTCTTTCAATTATATCCGAGAATTAATCTATTCCCAAACATGCTGCAAATGTATAACAAGAAAAACTAGAATCAATTAGGCAATAATAACTATTACATCATGTTATTGAAAAAAATAAAAATCAAATACTCTCCACACATTCCCCCTCACAAATAAAGAAAGGATCATTTACGAAATGAAATTCACCAAGAACTTGAAACAGATCAAAAAACAAAAAGGCAAAAATGATTATGGACGAATATTTAACCATAGATGGAAAAAGCAGTATGAATGATTATAGCATGCAGAAATTTTGATTGCAAGGAACGAAAAGCATGGAAGAAGGTTTTGGTGATGGTTACCTGAATGAGAGTCGTGTGGTTCTGCCATTGAAGCGAGAAGCTAAGTTACGACGATACGATTGGTTGAAAGAAAAGGGCGATGTACTTTTGCATTTGTTACTCTTTCCTTTTACATCTGGAGCGGTAGATTTTAGCCAACTGGGCTTAAATGGACCTTCCACCTCTGAATTGGACCTTCTTTCTTGGGCTTATTGTGAGGCCCAATATGAAATATTAAGCCGCTCTAAACTTTAGCAGTATTTTTTCTTAAGGTGTTGGTGTTACTATTTTGGTTTTAAATCTGAATGGAAAATAGCCCAAGTGCAAAATGAATCCTCGGACGGCAGAGCTCACTTGGGAATTAAGGAAAAAACAATAAATTGCTCATTCACTTTTTATTTGGAAGACAAATAAATTTTTAATTAATTAAAAATATAAAAATATTTTTTATTTTTTAAAATTTAAAACATCTAATTTTTTTCATCTAAAATATATAAAAATAAATAAAACTTTTTAAATGAAGTTGAAATCACCAGAAATTAATAGCTAAGATGCTCAGACGTTATCTATTGATCAATAATAAATTTTTAAATAAAATTTAGATCTATAATAAATTAGTCAATAACTTATGAAAATGAAAAATCTCTTAAAAAACCAAGAAAATACAACAACAAAAAAAATTAATGGTAAGAGACTAAAAGGCTGAGATGCCAGAGAAGAGGCTTACAGATGACAAGCCAGAGGCAAGAGAATAAGGGAAATAAATTCTCTCTTTTTTTCTAGTTATTTTGTTAAGTGTGGTTTTTTATTATTTAACATTCTTTTCATATATATTTTTGTGCTACTAAAGAAGTGTATAAACTATGTTGAGAAATTATATTTGATAATAATTGAAAAAAATTGAAAGAATTTA
>NC_029793.2:8309586-8311024 GCF_000816755.2 Arachis ipaensis | reverse complement strand
GTTTGAAGAGAAAAATTTTAAAAATTAAGGTGGAAAGAAATGTCTATTTTACAAAAGATGGAAGTGGTATTTTCTCTTTTTTATAATAACATTGTAAGAACAATTTTTTTATTAAAAAAACTATTTTTAGGATATTCATTTCCAGCTTTAATGACTAAAATATTTTACATTGAAAAGAATTATTCTTTACCATTTTTATATTATTAACCAATAAAATTGTTAAAATTCTACTTGGTCTATTCTCTTCCCTAATCACTTTGATATGTAATGATGGTTAAATTATTTTGCACTTAAGTTAAAAGTTAAAACTTCCTAGAGAGGTATCAATAATGCTGGACAAAAAGCACTGTGTGTAAACAATCATGTCACTTACATAGTTTGTCGCAACAATGTATAAATTTCCCACTTGATAGTTCATAGTTGCTTCAATATTAGGGGACAATAAAAATAACTAAAATTTGCCGTATTTAGTATCTAGCTTTCACATTGATCAAGTAAATTATCATTCAAAAAAATGAATGTAATTGTATGTAAAGCACAGTGTATCAAAATTAAACTTATTTAATATTTATTAATTATAACGATAATTAATAAATATTAAATAAAATAAGTTTGGATTGTTTTAACTTATTTTTTTATTTCTTAAACATTATTAAATAATTAAATAGTAAAAATGATGATTCATGATTCATGAGAGACAGACAGGGATTCATGGAAAAACAACAAAAATATTATTCACATTTCACAGGGGACGGTGTGTGTTGAGTGTTGTGTTCGCAGTGCACACAAGACACAACAGAGTCAAGGTCGTTGTCGCAGTTGAACGGTTTTACGTTTTGTTTAGGGCACTTGTTTCATTCTTCTTTATTTGTTTCTTAATGGAAAAACATGTTCTTCTTCTTTCAATAGTCCCATGAGGACCATAACCATGAACCGCGTTGAACTTCAACAACTTATTTCAAACGGCGTAGATACTACAAAAACAGAGACAGAAAATTAAATAAATTTCTACCTTTGTATGAACACAATGTTAATATCTCTTTTTAAATTAGATTTCTGGATATGATGTAGTATATACTCTTCAAACGTGATTCTTCTTCATTTTATTTCCTTATTATTAACTATGTTTCTTCGTTTAAACCAATTTGGATTAGTCAAACAATTAACTCACTTGAATCTTATTCTGGATATGCAGTTATTTATTGGCCTAAGAATAATTTTTTAAGTAGAATTTTAATTTATGATAGATTAATTATTAACTTGTCAATTATAAAATATCATGAAAAAATACTTTGTTTCTTCATTTTAAAGTTAGAAAATATTTATAATTTTTTTAATTTGGATGCTTTTTTATGTTTTTAAATATATTTAGTTAATATATTTATGCCTTTATTTTATTTAAAAACTAAAAAAATATAAGTTATATTATAGAAAAGAC
>NC_029793.2:8308180-8309462 GCF_000816755.2 Arachis ipaensis | reverse complement strand
ATTAGTTATTTGAGAATTCATAAAGAATATAACTAAAGAGAGTGAGAGACCGAAATTCAAATCAATCTATTTCAATTCTTTTAATATGATTATATCAAACTCTAGCTATTGATCGATGTAAGAATATAACTTAATTTATTCTTTAAGAAGGACTGCATCTTTTTTAATTGCTTTTGTTAAAATGTTTTAAGTACAACAAAACTTAAGAGCAACATATACGGCCAAATAAAACAAAAAAATTACTTAGAAATTAAATTGTTAAAACAAAAGGAATTATTATTAGAAAAATCGTTCAATACAATTTTAATTTTTAAAGTATAGATAAAAAAAATTGTTTTTAATATTTTTTTTTGTTTCTGTTTTTACCGTCATTTTTGTATAATTTTAGTCTCTAAAATAAAAACAATTTTAAAATCAAGTTAAATTTTAAAGACGATTTTATATGAAAAAAAAATTAAAACGAAAAAAATTGTCGACCTATATTTTAACGACTGCTTAGAAAAACATATTGGAAGGATTTAGACTTGTTCTTTTCAACTCTCATGACTTTCCACAAAATCACATCCTATTCAATACGTTAGAATTTAGAAATATGAAAAGGATTGCACAGCATGCGTTGGTCCAGGGAAACACAATGTTTGATGTTTCATGCAGTGTTTGGATTTTATTGTCTGATTCATATCTTCATATATTGAGCTATCATTTTACATACTTAAAAAGAAGTCTAGAGAGCCAGCAACTTTTGTGTTTTGTAGCTAGCACTTAACCATAAAAAAAAAAAAATAAGTGATCTCTTACCGTTGGATGTAATCTTACACTATTAAAATTACTATTAATGACCAATTAATAGTTATAAAACACAAAAATTACTAACCTCCTAACACTCTTCTTTTCGATATACTTAAAACTCTTTCATATAATATATATTATTTCTAAATTTAATGTACTTGCTCTGTTTAAAATAAATAAATAAATACAATAGATGTACTTGTCTTGACTAATAGAACAAAATTCCTATGACGCGTATTAATTGTAGCAAAAACACACGCACAGATTACGAGTGTTCAATTCAATCACCATCTTTCTCCATCACTTTTGTACTAGTAATTGTGAAAGAAAAGGCCATAATGAACTAAACTAAAAGTCTTCATTTTAATTCTTTATTTTCTAATAAGCTTATAAATTTGACTAATTGTCATTATTTCACATCTCCGCGTACATCATAACATTTTCACATACTCAAATAAATATCTCTAAATATTTTATTTGAATATAAAATATT
>NC_029793.2:8307460-8308030 GCF_000816755.2 Arachis ipaensis | reverse complement strand
ATTTCATTATTTCATATATTAAAAATATATATAAAACAAACCTATCATACAATAATATACAAAAATTTTGAAATGATTCCAGAATAATTGCCTATGTGTATGTGACACTTTCTCTGCAAGCTAAGTCAGAGTACAATTTCTTTTTCAGTTTTTCAATTTTTCCTATGTTCAAAACTACCCATTTAATAGGATTAATCTTTTTTGTGTCCCTTTAATAGGGCTGAAAGTGAGCCAAGTTGAGTCGAACTAGACCAAACTCAAATTTGACTCACAAAAATTGAGTTTGACTCACGGCTCGACTCATTAACAATCGAGCCTATTTCTTAAATTTAAGCTCGGCTCACCGAAAGCTCACGAGCTGGCTTGAGCTCATGAGCTGACTCAAATAATAGAAACATAAATACATAATCTATAATTCTATATCAATAAATGATAACTTATATATTTTAAAAAATATTTAAAAAGATCAATTTTATTTATTGTTATCTATCAATAAATTATAAATTTTTTATTTATATCTTACATCAAAATTATATGTAAAAAATAAATAAAAAATTTTAAATAATTCAT
>NC_029793.2:8302847-8305747 GCF_000816755.2 Arachis ipaensis | reverse complement strand
ATTAATTAGAGTTTTAATAGATTATTCTAATTTTATAAATACAAAAGTTGAGAATTTCCATACCCAAAATATTCGGTGAACACCTACCAAAGATGTAGTTGTCGGTGACATAGAGAACAAAATTCCATATATTTTTTTAGATATTGATTAACACATTTAAATTTTTTTTGGCAACTAACTAATCATATTAGTCTAAATTCAATAAAAACTAATTTTATTATACGTAGCGCATACATGCGTACTTTACTAATATAAACATATCATTATTTTTTTTCGTATTTTTTTTTTCTTTGCGTACTTTTTTTCTATCATCATTCTTTTATTACTATTATTGTTGTTGTATTTTTTTTCCTTCTTTTTTTCTTTAGTAATTTTGCAACATTAATTTTTTTTATTCCTCTTAAGAGAATTCAACAAAAAGAATTATTAGAAAATGATAAAAAAAAGAAGATAATGAAAAAAAAGCAGTAGAAGATAAAAAAGAAAAAGAGAAAAAATTTTGAATTATATAGAACTTATAAGAATAAAAATACACCAAAATTTCTTAATAATAACACATAAACTTTTTAGTTTTTATACCTAAATTTTAGGGCAATTTACGTATTTAAATAAAATGTATGAATCCTTTACCCAAATGTGCAAAACAGATAGTTGTTACGTACTTGTGCAAATTTTGTTATTATGTAAACCGTGGGAGCCAACCACGGTTTCTCATTTGTACATAAACCGTGGCTGGCAGGGACGGTTTACGTGTTGGATGAAAATGAGCATAAACCGTGGGAGCCTACCACGGTTTATGATTGCATGTAAATTTTCATAAAACCTTGCTACCAGCAACGGTTTATGAAGGAGTGAGAATTGACATAAACCCTTGTAGCCTACAACCAAGGTTGCGAGAACCGGACCGGTCAATGAACCGGTGAGGTCACTGGTTTAATGGTTCACTGGTTCGACCGGGGTTCAACCAGTTTAATTAAATATTAAATAAAATTATTAAAAAACTTAAAATAATCTTAAGTATATAAATTCAATAATTTCTAACTTAATAAAATTTAATATTTCACATAATAAATTATCCATTACTTAATATTAGAGGTTCACAAACAACTTCAAACATCAAAGTTTATAGCTAAACAAAAAATAAAACGTACATAATGACAAACCCATAATGTTCTACATTCAAAAGATACAATTACTAACAAGTTTTCAACTAATCAAAGATGCAACTCATCAAAAATCATAATTATCATTAAGTGTTCTAACATCTCCATCATAAACAGGTAATCCAAAGCCACCATCATCAGAAGTACCACCAAAAGATGCTGTATTTGAAGAATCAGCAACATTAGGGAAATCCACATCAAGTTCCACATCTCCTCCATCTAATAAAATAAAATAGAAAACCAAGAAAAAATTAAAGTTAGAACTTTACATCGGATATTGAAAGGAAATGAAACAAGTTTTGCTATTTCAATAACCTGTAGGATATGAAGGCATAGCATTATCCGTATAGATTAAATTTTCAATGCCTTCAATGTCTCCATTAGTAAATTCAGGATCTTCTTCATCCGGCATTACCCAAAAATCTACTGTGTCAATGCTTTGAATGTCAATTGGATCATAATTCTTCTTCTTGCGATGCATTCTAGATTGAAGGCGTAGATTATAAGTGACATAAACAATGTCACTTAGCCTTTGATGCTCTAATCGGTTCCTCCTCTTTGAATGGATTTGTTCAAAGAGGCTCCAGTTCCTCTCGCAGCCGGATGATGAAGATGTTTGATGAAGAAGACGAATTGCCATTTTTTGCAAGTTAGGAGCACTCCCACCGTGTAGCCTCCACCATTCACCTACCAGAATATGAAATTCAACTATCAATTCTCATTCAATATTTAAAAAACATTCAAAGTAAATTGAACATAGAAATATAAATACTTACCAGGTTCAAGTCTCTTAATTGCTTTCAATGCACTTTCCCTTCCAAAACTTCCTTTTTGATCTCGATACAACTGTATCTCTTGCATTGCGGCAACCGAGTCATCGCAAAGAGTTTCAATATCAAATAAATCAAGCAAAGACCTCAAGATATTTGCCTTCTCAACAAACCCCTCACTATAGAAGTAATCTGGATTCAAAAAGTATGCTGCTGCATGGAGGTCACGCTTCAAATGCTTATCCCACCGCATTTTCAAGATACTTGTATAAGGTGTGTATGCAGATTTCCTATTTCTAAACATTGTCTTGATATTAATTTTGGCTCTTTGCATGCCCGCATACACAATACCCAGAGAAGGTTTCTCATCAGCATCAACAAGCCTCAATAACTTAATTAGAGGACCAACAAGCATAACAGTAGTAAAACAATCCTCCCAAAACTTACTATCCAAGATAATTGAACTAACCATCTTCCCATTGACACTCTTGGATAATTTATGAGAAGTGAAATATTTGTCCACCACCAATGATTGCAAGTCTTCTTTATGATCATATATACTTTTCAAAGTAATGAAAACAGTAGCAAAACGTGTTACACCTGGTCGAACAATTTCTTTCCACTCTTTTATTTTTCTAAGCCATGACAAGAAAATCATATGATTGTAAACAAAGACAGTCACTTTTGAAGCACGAGAGGCAAGGTCAGCTATGTGAGGAAGACTTGCTATGTCTTTCAAGATAAGATTGATGCAATGAGCAGCACAAGGAGACCAAAAAATGTTTGGATACTTTTCATGAATGAGTTTCTAACAGATACAGAATTCGCAACATTATCAGTAACCACATGCACAATGTTACTAGACCCAACCCACTCAATAACCTCAGCAAACAATTTAAACAAGGTATCGGCAGTTTTTATCATATCAGAAGCATCAACAGACTTAACAAATGACATACCAGCAGGA
>NC_029793.2:8283250-8289086 GCF_000816755.2 Arachis ipaensis | reverse complement strand
GTTTAATGGTTCACTGGTTCGACCGGAGTTCAACCGAAGTTCAACCGGTTTAATTAAATATTAAATAAAATTATTAAAAAACTTAAAATAATCTTAAGTATATAAATTCAATAATTTCTAACTTAATAAAATTTAATATTTCACATAATAAATTATCCATTACTTAATATTAGAGGTTCACAAACAACTTCAAACATCAAAGTTTATAACTAAACAAAAAATAAAACGTACATAATGACAAACCCATAATGTTCTACATTCAAAAGATACAATTACTAGCAAGCGTTCAACTAATCAAAGATTCAACTCATCAGAAATCATAATTATCATTAAGTGTTCCAACATCTCCATCATAAACAGGTAATCCAAAGCCACCATCATCAGAAGTACCACCAAAAGAAGCTGTATTTGAAGAATCAGCAACATTAGGGAAATCCACATCAAGTTCCACATCTCCTCCATCTAATAAAATAAAATAGAAAACCAAGAAAAAATTAAAGTTAGAACTTTACATCAGATATTGAGAGGAAATGAAACAAGTTTTGCTATTTCAATAACCTGTAGGATATGAAGGCATAGCATTATCCGTATAGATTAAATTTTCAATGCCTTCAATGTCTCCATTAGTAAATTCAGGATCTTCTTCATCTGGCATTACCCAAAAATCTACCGTGTCAATGTTTTGAATGTCAATTGGATCATAATTCTTCTTCTTGCGATGCATTCTAGATTGAAGGCGTAGATTATAAGTGACATAAACAATGTCACTTAGCCTTTGATGCTCTAATCGGTTCCTCCTCTTTGAATGGATTTGTTCAAAGAGGCTCCAGTTCCTCTCGCAGCCGGATGATGAAGATGTTTGATGAAGAAGACGAATTGCCATTTTTTGCAAGTTAGGAGCACTCCCACCGTGTAGCCTCCACCATTCACCTACCAGAATATGAAATTCAACTATCAATTCTCATTCAATATTTAAAAAACATTCAAAGTAAATTGAACATAGAAATATAAATACTTACCAGGTTCAAGTCTCTTAATTGCTTTCAATGCACTTTCCCTTCCAAAACTTCCTTTTCGATCTCGATACAACTGTATCTCTTGCATTGCGGCAACCGAGTCATCGCAAAGAGTTTCAATATCAAATAAATCAAGCAAAGACCTCAAGATATTTGCTTCTCAACAAACCCCTCACTATAGAAGTAATCTGGATTCAAAAAGTATGCTGCTACATGGAGGTCACGCTTCAAATGCTTATCCCACCGCATTTTCAAGATACTTGTATAAGGTGTGTATGCAGATTTCCTATTTCTAAACATTGTCTTGATATTAATTTTGGCTCTTTGCATGCCCACATACACAATACCCAGAGAAGGTTTTTCATCAGCATCAACAAGCCTCAATAACTTAATTAGAGGACCAACAAGCATAACAGTAGTAAAACAATCCTCCCAAAACTTACTATCCAAGATAATTGAACTAACCATCTTCCCATTGACACTCTTGGATAATTTATGAGAAGTGAAATATTTGTTAATCACCAATGCTTGCAAGTCTTGTTTATGATCATATATACTTTTCAAAGTAATGAAAACAGTAGCAAAACGTGTTACACCTGGTCGAACAATTTCTTTCCACTCTTTTCTTTTTCTAAGCCATGACAAGAAAATCATATGATTGTAAACAAAGACAGTCACTTTCGAAGCACGAGAGGCAAGGTCAGCTATGTGAGGAAGACTTGCTATGTCTTTTAAGATAAGATTGATGCAATGAGCAGCACAAGGAGACCAAAAAATGTTTGGATACTTTTCATGAATGAGTTTTCCAGCAGATACATAATTCGCAGCATTATCACTAGCCACATGCACAATGTTACTAGACCCAACCCACTCAATAACCTCAGCAAACAATTTAAACAAGGTATCGGCAGTTTTTATCATATCAGAAGCATCAACAGACTTAACAAATGACATACCAGCAGGACAATAAA
Source organism: Arachis ipaensis (assembly GCF_000816755.2). Taxonomy (NCBI): domain Eukaryota; kingdom Viridiplantae; phylum Streptophyta; class Magnoliopsida; order Fabales; family Fabaceae; genus Arachis; species Arachis ipaensis. The sequence continues at coordinate 8,287,099 of NC_029793.2, read as the reverse complement.
CTAGAAAATTAATTAACGTACGCTGCCTTTGATCAGTCCAGCCATCTGCCATCAGTGTACAACCAGTCCTTTTCCACGAGCTCCTATAACCTTCAACAAGTAACTGACACTCCTTCTTAAGATCGGCCAGCAAATGAACTCTCATTTCGTCATACGACGGTCCCTTGAAACCAGGTCCAATTGCAGCAACGCCGTCCAAGGCAGGTTGAAAGTAAGGCGATTGAATTGCATTGAATGGAATCCGTGCATCAATGATCCATCTTGCAAGCCCCAACTTAACCTTGTGTTTAACTTGTTCACTGGCCAAGACACTTTTCAAAGCTGGTTGAGAGCCTGGCGTAGTCCTTTCCTTAAAATAACTTCCAATTGGAGTAGCAGCAATCGCTCTTCTCTTTCCTTTGTCTCCCATTGTTGCAGGAGCCGGAGGTTGTACAGGATTAGGTGCTTCACCCTCTTCTTCCGCTTCTCTTTCACTTTCCACATCATAACACTCAGATGTAAATTTTCTTTTTTCTGCCTTATTTTTTTTGTTTTCCTCCAAAAGCCTTTTGAATTGAAGCTCAAATCTTCAGTTACCTTGTTACAAACTTTAATTTGTCCAGGGATTTTCGCAAGATGATATTTCATTCTATATATCCCCCCTCCATTATAAGTATTCAAGCAGAAAATACATGTATATTGAGCCTTTTTATTTTTGTCATACCTCACTGTGAAATACTGCCAAGCTGGATCAGATTTACCTCTAGATGAACCAGTTTGAGAATTTTGAGCAGCATTATCTTGTGGCTGTGAGTTACTTTGTGATTGTTCCATCTAAAACAATCAGAAACAGAACAGGCAGCATAGAGAATCAAAAACTATTTCCAGATTCCAGCAAACAGAACAGGCAGCATAGAGAATCAAAAACTATTTCCAGATTCCAGCAAACAGAACAGGCAGCATAGAGAATCAAAAACTATTTCCAGATTCCAGCAAACAGAACAGGCAGCATAGAGAATCAAAAACTATTTCCAGCAAACAGAACAGGCAGCATAGAGAATCAAAAATTATTTCCAGATTCCAGCAAACAGAACAGGCAGCATAGATCAACTTCATGCAGCTTGACAGTCACAGAAATCAACTGATTCAGGTAAAATAAAAATTTAAAACAATTTCCATTCAGAAGCAACAAAAATCAGAATCCAACAGAATGGTCGAGCATAGAGCAAACAGAAGCATAGAGCATATTCATGAACCAGCAAACAGAATCAGCAAACAGAACAGGCAGCATAGAGAATCAAAAACAAAAATTAAGAGCAGCATGTTATCCATGAACCAGCAAACAGAATCAGATGCCCTGTTATTTTTTTTTTCAAACAGAAGTACAGAACAGGCGAGCTAGAAGGAAGCATGTTCAAAATCAAGAAGACAAGAAAACCAGTCTTACCGGCGAATGCGATGCGGGCTCGGCGAGCATTCCTTTTTTTTTTTTTTTAAAAAAAATAGCCAAAACGACGTCGTTTGGCTTCTGAATTTCGAAACCACTGAACCGTCAAAAAACCGGACGGTTCTTCCGGTTCGCCGGTTAACCGTCGGTTCGACCGATTTTTTGACCGGTTTTTTGCCACTCGGTTTTGGAGGTTAACCGGACCGGCCAGATAACCAGTTCTCGGTTTTTCCGGTTGAACCGGCCAGTCCGGTCCGGTTTTCAGAACCATGCCTACAACGGTTTATGAGGAGTAAACATCTATATATATGTGGGTGAGATTCAAGCTGCATGAGAGAGATCATTATCATAATGGCAAGTGAGGAGGAGAGTGTTCTTGTCCTATTGCTAAATTTTAATTTTCTACTTTAAATAAAAAAATTAAATTTTATAATTTAAGAAAGTAAAAATTAAAAAAATAAAAATTAATCTTTTAAAATTTTTTATTTTTCTAAAAATATTTTTTATTTTTTATTTACCGGATAATACTACACCCGGACAGTTGACTTTTTTTTTGTTGCTGGACTTGTTCACAAATTAAGAATAAATTAATTTTAAAATTTTAAAATTTTTTTTATTTCGGGTGTATTATTATCCGGTGAATAAAAAATAAAAAATATTTTTAGAAAAATAAAAAATTTTAAAAGATTAATTTTTATTTTTTTAATTTTTACTTTCTTAAATTATAAAATTTAATTTTTTTATTTAAAGTAGAAAATTAAAATTTAGCAATAGGACAAGAACACTCTCCTCCTCACTTGCCATTATGATAATGATCTCTCTCATGCAGCTTGAATCTCACCCATATATATATAGATATTTACTCTTCATAAACCGTTGTAGGCTACAAGGGTTTATGTCAATTCCCACTCCTTCATAAACCGTTGCTGGTAGCAAGGTTTTATGAAAATTTACATGCAATCATAAACCGTGGTAGGCTCCCACGGTTTATGCTTATTTTCATCCAACACGTAAACTGTCCCTGCCAGCCACGGTTTATGTACAAATGAGAAACCGTGGTTGGCTCCCACGGTTTACATAATAACGAAATTTGCACAAGTACGTAACAACTATCTGTTTTGCACATTTGGGTAAATGATTCATACATTTTATTTAAATATATAAATTGCCCTACAAAAGTATAAAAATGTCTTCTTTAATGCTGTATTTTCTTCTTCTTCCTCTTCTTTTTTCCTATTTCTTTTTTCCTTTTAGTTGAATGAACATAAGTTTATTCTCTTTCTAATAATTTTACAACATTATGTGTTTCTTCTTTTTCTTTATTTGTTTTTTTGTTTTTATTTTTGTTAAGAGAATAAAACAAGAAAAAACTTAAAAAGGTAAAATAAGAAGGAAAAGATAAATAAGAAAAAAAAAGATGATGATGATGATGATGAAAAAGAAGAAGAAGAAGCAATAAAAGATGAGGAGGAAGAATATGAAAAATTTTGAATTATGCAGAACTTCTTAATAACATATAAAGCTTTTAGTTTTTACACCGAAATTTTACTACAAATGCACAAAAATGTTTCTTTGATGCTGCATTTTTTTCTTATTTCTTTCTTTCTTTTAGTTGAGTGAATGTAGATTCATCATTTTTCTAGTAATTTTGTAATATTATGTGTTTTTTCTTCTTCTTTGTTTGGTTTTTTTATTTTTATTCTTTTTAAGAGAGTAAAACAAGAAGAAACTTGAGAAGGTAAAACAAGAAAAAAATGAATAAAAAAAAAGATGATGTTAAAAAAGAAGAAGAAGAATCAGTAGAAGATGAGGAGAGAGAGGAAGAGTTTTGAATTATGTAGAACTTATCAGAATATAAATACACCGAAATTTCTTAACAATAGCACATAAGTTTCTTAGTTTTTATACCAAAATTTTGCTATAAAAGCACAAAAATATACTCTTTAATGCTACATTTTTTTCTTATTTCTTTCTTTCTTTCTTTTTGTTATACATATAAGAAGAAAATAACGATGATGATAACAATAATGATGGAGGAGGAGCAGGAGGAGGGAGAAAAAAAAAAGAAGAGATAGAAAAAATTCAAATGAAAAAATAAAGAGGAGAATGAGATAAAGGTGGTGGTAGTGATGATAACAATAATAAAAGAGAAAGATAAGGAAAAAGATGGAGATGAAGAAGACGACGACGAAGAGAATGCAAAGAACGAAAGGAACATAGAGAACGAAGAGCATGTATTTATAATTTTATATATAGTCGCACGTTAAATAAAAAATTTGTTAAAAATAGTATCGTATGGAGGTGAATTAGTTTATAACAATTTGATTGGACTTGGTTTGTTAAATGATTTGGATGTTGATTATTTTTATTAATGGACTAATTTATTATTAAATTTTATGAGATTTTTTAAATTTTTAAAAATG
>NC_029793.2:8282416-8282967 GCF_000816755.2 Arachis ipaensis | reverse complement strand
TCTTTATTTTTATTTTTTAGTTTTTTATAAAATATAAAAAATACAAATACAAACCAACTATATTCTAGTTTTCCAAAATTAAATTAAGCAAATACATTAATTACTAGTGTTCAATTCAATCAATATATTTTCTCCAACTTATTAACCTTCCAAAATTAAATTAAGCAAACACACTCCACATTAATTACTAGTGTTCAATTCAACTACTAACATCTCTCTCCAACTTAACCCAAAATTAAATTAAGCAAACACACAAATATTAATTATTACTAATGTTCAATTATTTAATCAGCATCTTTCACCAACTTAACTTCCCAAAAGCGCACACACACACACAGTTCAATTCAATCAACATCTTTCTCCATCACTCTTACACTAGTAACTGTGAAAAGAAAATGCCATCATGAACAAACAAAGTCTTCATTTTAACTCTTTATTTTCTAAGCTTTTAAGTTTGACTGATTGTGTGATTATTTCACATCTCCGCGTACACCATAAGCTTTTCACATACTCATAAAAACACTATTACCGAAACCATATTATATTATAAA
>NC_029793.2:8280250-8282020 GCF_000816755.2 Arachis ipaensis | reverse complement strand
TTTTATTTAAAATTTATCGAGAACTAATTTAATTATTTATTTTATATTATATTATAGAGTTTAATTTTGATGCACTAATAATATAAAGTATTTTATACAGTCGTACAATCACATATGTTCTTTTGAATGATTATTCATGCAGTCAATGTGAAAAATAGTTATTTTGACTGATATAGTATTACGTAATTAGCTGCACATATGACCGTACATCAAAATTAAATTCTATATTATATATTATATTATGTGTAATACTTGCTCTACAAGCTAAGTCACACTATAATTTCTTTTTCATTTTTCAATTTTCCCTATATTCAAAACAGCCCATTTAGTGGGACTAATTAAGAACTTTACACAAATTTCCATTCAAACAAAAACCTGTTCATTGGTGCCACAAAATTCCAAAGAGGGAACCAATTTTCTGCAATGTCTTGTTCTCTTGCGTATTTGAAACTACAAACTCAAGAAAGTGAACTTCTATTCCAACCCTTTTTATATGTCTTCCAATTCCAAACTCGTGCATTATAAAACATAGAACCAATCCCCATTTAATTTGTATTCTAAAAGTGAATCATACATACAGAACAATATTCTGACTTGGTATAATTTCTAAGGTGATTATCCTCTCTTTCTGCCACTTCGTCTTTTTTCTTTTAATTTGAAAACCTCACATGACTTATTATAATACGTGTCACCTAAAGCTTCAACATTATGGTATGATCAAAGAATGAGTAATTATTTAATAGAGAATTAAATCATGGGGTGATGAAGATTAGAGGTAGGAGTTGCTGTCAATTTAATTAAGATGTTGGTCGAATGCCATTAATGTTTATTTATTTTTTTATTCATTCTAATGATTGACTTGGTCATGTTTGATTTTTCCTCTTCTTCTTGATTTACTTATCTTACGGGGTAGTGAATGGTTCTTTTATTGAATTTTCTGAGAATTATTGTATTGTATATATTTCATAATTTGACAAATTCTGGAAAAGAATTGTATTCCATGTAAACAATAATGCTACTATATATTCTAAGTTTTCCTTCTTCAATTTGGTGCATTCAATGTGTTTAGTTAGTAGTTAGTACTTCACAACTCTTCTCATTAAATTGCAAACTAACATTGCTTGAAAATTTTCTAAGTGTCTTGTGTTTAAATGTTTCTGCAGAGGAAAATGGAAATGGTTACTTTGAGACCAATGGAAAGAACAATGAGCTTCAAGAAAGGAAGAAACTTTGATGAGTTTTATGAACCCCAAAGGAATGATTTGGATGAAGATGAAGTTGTTAATTCTGAAGAATCTACAACATGCTTGAAGAGAAGAAAAGTTGGGAACTTGAAACTTCAAACCACATTCTCATTCAAGTACTTATTACTCCCATCAGAGAATCATTGTGATGATTCAAAAAATGAGAATAGAGTTGGAGGTGGTGGTGGTGGCATTATTGTAAATAATAATGAGCAAAAACCAACAATTTTGGTCCCAAAATCAGAATTTTGGTTCTCATCATCACCAAGGCCAATTAGGGAGCTTGATGTTGCTGCAATAAAGCTTCAGAAAGTTTATAAGAGTTACAGAACCAGAAGAAATCTTGCAGATTGTGCTGTTATTTGTGAAGAGCTATGGTAAAGTTTCAATATTTTAATCTTGATTTTGGTAAAGTTTCAATATTTTAAGTGTTTTATAACATATATTAATATATACTCTTTATCTTCTTCCTATTTCTAACTAATTGTCTGCTTAGACACAGTGCTATATTAAAAAATATGATTCC
>NC_029793.2:8278521-8279372 GCF_000816755.2 Arachis ipaensis | reverse complement strand
ATATAGAACCATGATTAATTACTACTATTTAATGAAGAATATAGAACATATTATTAATATTACTTTGTTTAAAAAAATTGTAGGTGGAAAGCTTTGGACTTTGCTGCTCTGAATCGATGCTCAATCTCACACTTTGACTCTGATAAATCGGAAACAGCTGTTTCAAAATGGGCAAGGGCTAGGACCATGGCTGCTAAGGTATATATTATAACCCCTAAGAATCTTTGAATAAATTTGTCACATGACTATAATAATATCTTTCTTTTTTCATGAGGAATTTTTATATATTTTAAATTATCATCATATTTAAGATAAACAATTATTTATTTATTTTTTTCTATTTTTATGACGATAAATAAATAAAAATTTTTCAATGTTTAGAAACTTAAAATATAATTAAAAAAATTATTAAGAGAATATATTATTTATTTTATTTTTAAAAAATGTGGGTCCGGAATTTTTCTATAAAATCCCAATTATATATTTGACTGGGACCACAGAAAAGAATTCAAAGTTTTCATTCTCTTCCGACATAATTTCTCTTTTGTTAATGTAGTTATGAATAATATAAATTTATGCTCCATTTTTGGTAGGTGGGAAAGGGTTTATGCAAAGATGATAAGGCGCAAAAATTGGCTCTAAGGCACTGGCTTGAAGCTGTAAGCTCATACGTCCAAACTTTTACTTATATATGACTTTTTAATTCACTTTACCATATATACTAATAGTCTAATACTATATTATTCTATTTTGGTATTGGTCAATGCTTATTACTTATTAGCTTAAGCATTAAGATTTGACTACAAATTAAAACAAGTATATTTTATTAAGTGGAAACTATTAAAAAACTA
>NC_029793.2:8275015-8277956 GCF_000816755.2 Arachis ipaensis | reverse complement strand
TTTTTTCAGTAACTTTTAATTAATTTAATGAAAGTAGTATATAATTGAGTGATATATAAAACTTTTGCATTAATTAGTAATTTATCAAATCAAAGCAATTAAGTATTATTATTATGTCACTTTTTTATATTGATGAAGCTGAGTGCGTTTACTAAGCAATGCTTGGTCAATTCTAGAGTGCTATTTGGTGCTTGGGAAAAGAGTCAGAAGACTAGCTTTGTTGACTATTCAATTAATTTAGGTACAAAAACTTAAGAGTAGCTAATTAATAACAACATGATGACATTTGTATTGAGTGCTTCAAGGAAACAAATGATTTTGTTATGCATTTTAGTTGCAAATAAATTCTTTTTTAATTTTAGTAGTAATTTTTAAGGATTTAATTAAGGTGTGTTTTTAAAATATATGTTAAGATTACTAATGAATTTTTTTGTTAGCAAGAAATAATATTTAAATTTTTAATGTATATCTTATTTATTTATTAAAATAAAATATTTAAATTTTTTGCTAATAATAATTTTAATATAAAAAGCTGAATTCATTTATTTATTTAAGAGATTTAATATAATAACTTTCTTGCTTATAATTGCAGAAAGAGAGGGAGGCATATGAAGTAACTCTGAATAGAGGGAAGCTTATTTATAGAAAAAGCCAAGAGCTTGTTCACACTGCTGAGGGATCAAAGTGGATATTTGTTCTTAGTTCATCAAGAATTTTGTATGTTGGTGAGAAGAAAAAAGGTCAATTTCAGCATTCAAGTTTTCTAGCTGGTGGTGCAACAATTGCATCTGGAAGAATGGTTGTCCACAATGGAGTTCTCCATGTATGATATACATCTAACTTATTTGTATACATTTAAATTAACTCTAATTTTTTTAATAAATGTTATGATGATATAAAAGTATAATTGATGATAATTCTTATATATTTATGCAGGCTATTTGGCCCTATAGTGGTCATTACCGCCCTACAGAGAAGAATTTCAAGGAATTCATAGGATTCTTGATGGAACATAATGTGGACATGACAAATGTAAAGGTGAATAATAAATCACATATTGAGACAAATTCCTTTGTTTGTATATAGACATTGGTTTCATTTTGGTCTTTTGATTTGAGGTCACCAAGCACAATATTGTTGAATTTAATTAAACATAACCTTTTAATGTTAATTTGATGGGTTTTTGTAGAAATATGCAATTGATGATGATGTCCCACCTTCTACACCTCAATTTAAGTCCAAAGAAGGAAATGTTGATTCAAGTGATGACTCATCCAATGGCAACAATAATTGTAATAATCAAGAAAATGTGGGTCATTTTGGTACCAATGTTGAAGATTCAAAACCCAAAGATAGCAAGAATTTATTGGGTAATAAATGGACCACAGGAGTTGGTCCTAGAATTGGTTGTGTGAGAGAATACCCTCCTAATCTCCAAGTTAGGGCACTTGAACAACTCAATTTTTCACCAAGAGTCAACCATGGAAAGTTTGACCTTAAAGCTCCAATTCCATCTCCAAGACCAAGTCCAAAAGTTCATCTATCCCCTAGACTTGCACAAATGGGTCTTCCAAGCCCAAGGGTAAATGCTACTCCCATAAATTAATTTCGATTCGCGACAGATTAGTTCTTAATTTGTCGGATTGAAAAATATTGTAGAAAACCAAAAAAATTAGTTCCTAACTTCTATATATGTTAGGATTTCACATTATGTGATTCATCATTTTTGAGGCATAATGTGATCAATAACCATCTTCTAATTTGGACCATAAGATTTAGTACAGAAAAATAGGATCATAAATCTTATACAACACAGGATCTAACCACACAAGATTTATTTTTTCCTTTATTTATTTATTTTTATTTTGATGGTCCAAGATTTTTTTATTTGGTTTTTTCTTGGCCAGTTGTTTTGGTCATTCGGCTTCTACTGTATCATTTTTCCCCTTCTCCCCAAATTGTATTGTAGGAGGTGGGTTAATCTTCCATACTTGTAAGCCAATTAATAATTTAATATATGTAAATTACTTTTCTCTCATTACTATTCCTTTGGTTTTTCTAATTTGTGCCTCAAAGTACTCCATTCAAATCCAAATAAATGGTTAGTTTTAAATAGGTGCATAAATTAATGAAAGGGGTTGATAATATCCTTTTTTTTTAGTAAATATAATTTATTTTATTTTCTTTCTCATTACTTGCATAGGCATTTCAAAGTTTAAATTTAATTAATTGACTATGCAAAAATTTTTATATTATGGCACATGCAAATTAGTGAAAAAATATCTTTTCTATTTTTTAAAAATTTTTAAATAAACAAATAAAATAATACATAAATATTTACAGATATCTTTTGTTTATGCAATTCTTAGCCAAATAGAGAACTCCTAAGAGGTTAGTTACTTGGTTTGGATTTAAATAAAAAATATATTAAACTAATTAAAATTTAATTAGGTGAGTTTTGGATCAAGTTTTTTTTTTTAGTCACCAAAAAAAACCTTTTTTTTTTAACTCAGATTTAAACTTATCTAATCCGTTTAAAATTAATTTGTAAGATGAAACCTAATAATATCCAATCTAAATAAGAACGAATTCAATCGATTTTTACAAGATTATGTGTGAAATACTAAAATCGATTAAATTGAATTCATCCAACCAATTTGAGTTCCTCGTGTGGCCATCTCACTCGTCTTAGTCGTCTGTTTAAGTAAGTGTCGAAAATTTAAATTCTATTTTATGCATGCAACAATTCATTAAACAGCAACAGACCTTTAAATAAACTTCAGATATACGACAGAATAGTCATTAGTTGTTGAGTTGAAAAAGACCGTGGATACAAAAAAATGAATTCATCCGATTTTAGTAGGGAGCACTCTACTATACAGATTAAAGTTGTATAGAGAAAAATATAAATTTTTTGTAATTATTTTTTATTATATTATTA
>NC_029793.2:8253812-8274864 GCF_000816755.2 Arachis ipaensis | reverse complement strand
TCAAAGTATAGGCCCTAGTTTCTCGAATACTATCTCATCTCATAAAAAAAAATCTATAAATTTATATCTTTACAACTTTACCTTATAATTCACATTTTTTTAGTAGAATAATGGAGTTATCCATTCTTTTCTTTGTCATGAAGGTAAGTATTGTAGCCATTAAGCACGCATGCAGTTAGGGATTGCGTCAGTGATGCGCATAATTGGTCTCACATTCTACATTCGAATAACATAGACCAACAAGGAACTTGGAACCCTGCATCTGCCTCTGTTACATGTGACTTATTTATTTGCATTCAATTCACTGAGTCATATCAAAGTCAAGATTTGGCTCATGTTTCCAAAAGACAAACCAAAAAGAAACCTTTTTTTTTTAAAAGTGGATCAACATTTTGCTTGGTTCAATAATGACATAAAACCCCCCTTCATAGTCATGAGCTGAATTGACCAAATTGGCAAATTCTCATTGTGCTGCCAATGATTCTAGACACAATATTATTTTTAATCTTCTTTTTCACATGTTAAATAGTAATTTTCCCTTGTTAGTGCCTAATTCATGGGAATTTTACTTAATAAAGAAAATTTTTACATTCACAAGGAATGAGTTGTCTTACACCAAATTAAATTAGACCCATCATTATGGATTTCAGGAGTCCCATTCAACTCTACAATTGTGTATATATGAAAGCATGCATTGAATTATTTATTTAACTACCAATTTAGTGATAAGTTAATAGGAGTTTAGATTAGAATTGTAGAACAATTACATAACTTCAATTATTAGCTACGTGTTTGAAGCTGATTAATAGATTAGATGCACTGACTTTGGCCTCTCCCATTGTCAAAGCTGGTAATCAGATTAGATGGAGAACATGCGACCTGACTAATGTTTCTTGCTCATCCTGCTAAGAGAATAGTCCAATCTTTTAACAACGGAAATCTTAGGGTGCAAGAATGAATTATGTTTTTATATTCATTTTAGATAATAGTTAGGGTTAAGTACGATTTTGGTCCTTAATATTGGAGCCAAAAGTTTATTTTATTTTTGGCCTTTTTTTCGCAATAAAATAATCCCCAAGATTCTAGTTTGTATTAAAATCGTCCCTCGGACGAATTTACCCCTGCGGTTGTTAGCCTCCGTTACAACCGTTTTAATAGATAATGATAATATTAATTAATATCAATAATAATAAAAAAATTAAAGAAAAGAATAAATATATAAATAATGAAAGTGAATAAAAGTGCAGTGCCTGGGGTGTTCAACTGCAATGTCTTCTGCTGAAGCTCGACGGAGAGTAGCAGCGTTAGGGTTCAGTAGACAGCGTCCATGGCAACCCAGAGTTCAAAAGCTTCACGATTTCGTTCACCTGCGAAGGAGTTGCTCTGCGGACATGGTGAGAGGCCGATTCTGCGAACTTCATCCATGAAAGATAACCCAGGACGAAGATTTTGGGGTTGCGTATACTATAAGGTACGGTGTTGTTCCTCTTTGCGATTATGGGTATGAGAATTTGGGATTTTTTGATGTCTATGTGGCTTCTATCGGGTTCAGGATGGCTATGATTTCTTCCGATGGGCAGATCTAGAAACTGGAGGTGCTCAACAGGAGGTTGAAATTGCAAGGACCAGGAGGAAGATAACCAAGTTGAAGGCAAGATTGAAGGAGGTGGAAACAAAGCTTAGGGTTGTTGCTGCCTTATGTATTGCTGGCTGGGTTGGATTTTTGTTCTTATTGCTGCAGAATCAATATAACTTAAAGCACCCAAATAGAATGCACTTAGGTTATAGATGATTAGGGTGGGAATTTTATGAGATTTGTTGTAATGTAGGGGGTAGAGTCTGTGGGTAATTTGTGATGTTACAATGGTTTAGGGGTGTAGCATGTCTGATTTTGTTTGAATTGATGAAGTAAAGTGGTGTTTAATGTTGCCTAAATATTGTTCTTGAGTAAAGCACAAAAGCATGGATCACAGTACCTAAAAATGCAGTAATTAACTAATGGCAGATTTCATATGATGAGAAGTGAAAACAAACACAAATTAACCATTGGCCTCCACAGGCCTGATACCAAAATACAGTGGATGTCCTGACAGTGTAACAAAACACAGAGATGCAACACTCAAAAAAAGTGTGTTGAAACATTTAATACCAAAATACAGTCATGAAATCATTGTCTATAAAGCAATGTTCTGGAACTAAAGAGATAATATCGAACTACAAACATTGTATCCATACTACTAAGACATAGATAACAAAAGAGATGACATGCAACTCCTAATGCTTTCCCCACTGAGATGGAGGTAATTTGGCCATCAGCTTCCGCTTTTGCAGAGGGACATGAGGTGCACTACTTTGTATGACAAAAAAATGTCTCTTCCTCTCAGATGGCTGGCTGAGGGACTGTTTGTTGCTGGTAGAGGTTGCAGATGCTGCAGCTTTGTTCTTGGATTGGGCTTGGCTGTTGGACTGAGACAGGGATGTCAATGGGGCGGGGCCGGGGCGGGGGATGCCTCCCTGCTCCCCGTCCCCGCCCTCAAATTTTGTCCCCGTCCCCGCCCCGATCCCCGCCGTGGGGAGATAATTGCCCCCATCCCCATTCCCCGCGTTCCCCGTGTTCTCCGCGGGTCCCCATTCCCCATCTCTTTATGTTGAATATTTATATGAAAATTACAATAAAAAATTTAAAAAATATAAAAAAAAACGACAAAACATTATTACAACACACAAACATACATATCTTATCCAAGATTACAACTTACAAATCAAGAAATATAAAATAAGAAATCATAATCCATAAAATGAAATTTTAAAATACAACTTCCATTCTTAAAAAAAGTCATAAAATAAAGTCTTCAACTTCCAACAAACAACTCCATGTTCTCTGTTAAAATACAACACAAATATGAATATGTTAACATACATCATAAACAAGAATATCATATATTTAATATGAATTTGACATAATAAGAAAATAATTACCTAAACTCCTAAATCCCCATATCCATCACATAGTCCCAAGGAATTGGAATTTTCGACCCTGATTTATCTATATTATATCAACCAACAATTTACAAGAGTTAAATTTAACATGAAATTGAAATTTAAAACGAAATAAAATTTGAGTTATTAGTACTTTTACCTGAAGAGTGTATCCAGTGCTGAGTGCAAATTAACGCCTCAACAAGTTCACAATCCAATTTATTGCGATGTGGATGTATAACTCGACCACCGGTGCTAAAAGCAGACTCTGAGACAACAGTAGAAATAGGAATGGCTAAAAAATCTCTTGCAATCTTTTGTAAAGTTGGATATTTCACTCCAATATTTTTCCAGTAGCCCAAAATGTCAAATTTTTCCAAATTTGTTTTATCTACCATAACACTCTCTTCCAAATAGAAATCCAACTCAGTTTTTGCGGCGCAGTCTTCAGATGTATCTTCCACAAATTGCAAGTAGATAGAGTTAAATTTTCTCTTTGAAGATCCTTCATCATGTCCAATATCCAAAGTAGAAGCTGAATTATCATCATTTGTTGCTCTTCTTTTAACCCTAGCCTTAAGTTGATATTCACATACTAATTCTTCCATCATTTTCTTCACCTTGCTCAGATAATTCTCACTTTGAGATCCATATATTTTAGGGAAAAAAAATTTCAATAACTTCATCTTATACCTAGGGTCTAAGATAGCTCCCACAGCCATGACTTCATTAATTTGATCCCAATACTTTTCAAACTTACTAATCATATTTGTTGCCATTCTATGAACTATCTCATTTGAACTACACAACCACTCATTCAATGTCAATCTCATTTCACACACCTTGGGAAAGTACAGATTTGTTGTTGGATATAAAGTGCCAGAGAACAATTCAGTCACACTATAAAAGACTTCTAATTTATCAACAAGTTCATTTGCCATTTCCCACTCATCATCAGATGGTACAACTTTATACAGAGATTCACGGTGTCTTAAACGCTAAAAAACTTCTCTATATGGCAAAGCAGAAGCAAGCATTAGATAAGTTGAATTCCATCTAGTTCTACAATCAAGTGCAAGCTTTCTCCTATAATTGATATTCAATTGCCTACAAGTCTCTACAAATTTTTCTTCCCTCTTCTGTGTTGCAACCCAAAAAGAGACACTATCTCTGATTTTTTCAATAGAACCATATATTGCATTCATGCCATCTTTCACAATCAGATTAACAATGTGAGCACAACAACGCATGTGAAAAAATGCCCCTCTCTTAACAAAGTTAGATGGTGAAATCTTATCAAGCAAAAGATGAATCATGGCATCATTTGTACTACAATTATCAACCGTTAAAGTTGATAATTTTCTATCTATGTTCCAATCATACAAGGAATTCACCAAAGCATCACAAAGAACTTCAGCAGTATGAGGTGCAGGCACATATGCAAACCTAGAATAATGTAAATATAATAAACAATCATGACATTAAAAAATCAAATATTTAAAAGATGATAAAAGCATAAATAATACCTTATAAGTCGACATTGCAAGTTCCAATCATCATCAATAAAGTGGGCCGTAATCGCCATATAACCTTTGTTTTGACAATCAGCACTCCACATGTCAGTAGTTATAGCAATGCGGCTTGAATTTTTCCCAACAATTTTAAAAGCTTTGCCTTTTCAGCTTCATACATCTTCTCAACATCACTTCTCAATGTATTTCTTGTATAAAATTTGAACAAAGGTTGAGTCTCAGCCATAAACTCATGAAAACCCACTTGCTCAACAAATGACATAGGGTGTTCATCCCTAATAACCCATTTTGTGAGTGCTCGTCGTGCTGCCTCTTGACTAAATGTGAAGTTTCCAACCAAAAGTGAATCCGTTGGTCTTCCCGTTCCTATAGAACCTGATGATTGTTGCACTGTTTTTAATATTGACTGCTTTGGTCCCCTAACAGTACGAATCGGGCAAATTCTAATGTGATCATGCAAGTGCTTAGTTCCTTGCTTCGTGTCACCTCCAATCTTTCTTTCGCAATATTTACATATTGCCTTCCACTTTCCATCTATTTTCTCCCTCCTAAAATGTTTCCAAGCCTCAGATGTTAATTCTTTTTTGTTAGGACTGTTTTGCACTTCTTGGCTAACTTCTTGTCCTCCCTCTTGTGTTTCTTCTTGTCCTTCCTCTTGTGTTCCTTGAATATGTGCTTCAATTGCTTGACCCTCATCATCTTGAGTTGGTTCTATCTCATTATTATTTTCAATAGGAGTTGAGCTAAAGCTATCCATCCTATACAGTAATTTTTAATACAGAAATATTAAATTAAAAATGAATACATAAACAATAAATTAAAACAAGCCAAAATAAATTAAATCCAGCAGCTGAAAATTAACTCAGAATTATTAATAAATTAAATTATAGAATTAGAAATAAATTAACAAGAAACAAAGATATATAAAAAATAGAAATAGCAAAAGAACAATTGAAGAAGACAAGACTCAAGTAAAATGACTAGAAAACCAAAACTAGCAAAACAGTATCAAATTAAAATTTTATACATAATAATAATTTGTACAACATAACTAAAGACTAATAGATAGAATCTAATAAGAAAATAGATGAAATAATAACTAAACAAGTAGCATAGTAGAATGAAGCTTGTGATGATGATGATGAAATAATAACTAAACAAGTGGCATAGTCAAAATAAATTAACAAAATCATTAACTGGTCAAGAATTCTAGTTGATGGATTAGTTAATGAAATTGGACTACATACAATAGTGGACTACAGAACTTGATTTGAGGGAAAGTAGGTTTTATATATATAACTGGATTGGGAATATTGAATAATGCATTGGATCACCATATATATATATATAACCGTGCATGAATGTGTTTAGGGAATGGATAATGAAATGCTAGCTGCATACTTTACTTCAGCTCCTACCATCAGTGCTAAAAGTTACCACAGAATTCCTGATTTATTTAACCACAATCAACAGACTCAATTCTGACCATTTCTAACTAATGAATTTTGTACATATGTTTAATTTGAATTATATATGCCAGTATACTCTGTACAAAAATTATTGTTTCTAGAATAATGAATAATCGTACCACATGACCACATCATGAAAAGGGGTAGTAGAATTATTAGTTCATTGTAGTATACTAATTCAGTGCGATTTGTTTCAGAGTAATAAAACGACACGTTCATTGTATCAGCATTAGTTCATTGTACATACCTATGAATAAAAACTGAGAATTAAAATTATTAGAAATATTCTTTTGTTAATAATATTTAACTTACAATGAAAGGAAAATACTTAAGCAAGCAAACACTGCATTTAAAAAGAGTTTCTCCATTTGTTGCAGAAAAATGGTTTGTTCCAACAGCAGATAAAAAAAACATAAAACCTAAAGTGAAATGCCAAAATATAAGAAGAAAATGGGAGTAATGACTCTTACCAGGGATAAGACAGAATCACAGAATTGGCCGAAGAGGTAGAGACGCTGGTGAAGAGAAGAGCGCCGACCGATGCGGAAGAGGGCGAACGGAAGATGGCGCACGGGGCGGTGCGGTGACGATGGTGGTCGGAGGTCGTGACGATGGTGGTCGGAGGTGGCTGGCTGGGACGAGGGAGAGAACGCAGAGGAAGGGCGCAGAGAGGAAGGGTTTCGCGAAGAGCACTGGAGCAGGGTGAGGGAGTTGCAATGCGCGGCGCTCTATGCCTCTGGGAAGATGGGTTTCGCGAGGAGCACTGGAGCAGGGTGGATGCCTCTGTGGTGAAGAAGGGTTTCGCGATGCGCGGCGCTCCTCTATGCCTCTGTGCGATTTGGGATTTTGGGAAGAGAAGAAATTAGGGTTTCACTTTTCAATATATATATATATGCAAAGTGAAATGACTAAAAAACCAAAATAAAAACTAAATTCTTAAGAGTATTTAAGTAATTTAATATATTCGGGGATTGTGGGGAATACGGGGACGGGGACGGGGATCCCCGCTCGGGTCCCCGAATCTGCTTCGGGGGAATTTTGTCCCCCATCCCCGTCCCCGCAGGAAAAATTTCCCGCCATCGGGGCCCCGTTCGGGGCGGTCCCCGCGGGGATCCCCACTGCCTGGGAATTTTTGACACCCCTAGACTGAGTGGAAGGTTTGTTGGGCTGAGGTGCTGGTTTAGTGGGCCGAACTGCTGGTTTCTTAGGCCTTGGGTTTGATTTCCTAGGCTGAGTTGCTGGCAAGTTAGGTAGTGATGGTGCAGTCTTTCTCTTTCTTCCTGTCCGAACTGTTTGACCAGGGGCCAGCTTAGGTGCATCATTCTTTCCTCTTTTGGTTAAGGCTTGGGCCTATCAAGAAAATGTAAATTAATGAGATAGTTATAAACGAAAGGACAACGAGGCCCTTGTGCCAAAAAAAATTAATGTTATTTTTTTGGCACAGGGGCTAATCAGTCTCAAAAAAAATTATCAGGGGCCGGATTGGATTTTTTTTTCTTGGGGGCCTCGTTGTCCTTTCGAGATAATTGTCAAGGGCCGGATGGGGTATTCACTCTTATAAATATATTCAAGTAGTTAAATTTATAGCAAGTATCATAGTAAGTAACCCTAGAACATGATGTTATATACCCTCTTCTTAGGCTTGGTGTAGCCACTCTTCTTATGTCCAACTACACCACAGTTGGAGCACCTTTGGACTTGACCCCTCCGTGACAGATGATTCTGGCTTCTGTTCTCTTCATCTGCAGGCCTTCGCTTTCTCTTCTTCACAGGTCTGTGGCTTGGCTTCCTGTATGGAGGTGGCATGACATCATCATACTGACTCCTCTCCCATAGGTCTGGACCATTAACAGGATGTATGACCTCCCGGTAGCACTTCAGGTAGGCTTCTTTCTTGTAGCAATCATCCACATAGGACTCCAAATCAAGGCCTTTGAAGGTGATGCAGCTGATAGCATGAGAACAAGGAATCCCAATCAGTTGCCACTTCCTGCAAGAACACTCACCAGTAACCAGATCCACAATATATTTATCTAGTCCACACATAACCTCGTACGTACTAGCAGCTGACTAGTACGTATATGCAATTGGAAGAATCTGGTCATTTGGGTCTTTTCTAATTGCAGTCAACAGTTGTCCTCCTTGAGGGATTTTCAGGAAGCATCCGTCCAACCCAATAAACCTTCTGCAGTACTGGAAACTTTTTTTGCATGCATCAAAGCATACATATAGTCTTTGAAAAACACAATAGTTCATCATGTTCGGATTCTGTATCTCTTGAGCAAAATCTAGTGATCGAATCACTTTTAGAATCACTGTTGATCCTGGATTTGTTCTTAAAAGTTCACTGCAGTAATCGTTAATCCTTTTGTACTGCTCCCTAAATGCTCCTTGGATCTGACTCAAACCCTCTTGTTTAGTTTTAGCTGTCATTGCCTTAGTAACTGTCAGGTTCCATTTTTTGTGTGCCCTTGCTACCAGCTCCTTTACCTTGATCCTTATCATGGTCACCATCCACATTCTATCCCTCCTGGCCTAATTCTACTCCACCCTCCTTCTGCTGACATTTGGCTTCAGCCGCATCCCCATCTCCATGAGTGTTTTCTTGGTCCCCTTCAAACACCACTACTTCTAGACCACCACCTATAGGTTCCTCACTGTCGACGCCTCTAGTATCTCCCCCCACGTCAAGATATCCAACTTCTGGAAACCCCTCGGCATCCCAACCTCATGCACCACAAACAGATCAACAAAGCCCCTCTTCTATGCTATGCTACACATTTCAATTGCCTCTTTGTCACCTTTTAACAGCTTCAAGTGACTCTCAGAATCATCCGCATTTGGGTCTTTGTACCATAACGCGGCGATGGTAGACTTCAAGTATCCAAGTTGCCTCAGCTCCTCATACACCTCGAACACACTTCACCAATCACCGTCAATATCTTCCACGACTGTAGCTTGACCCTTCAAGTACTTGAACACACCGTTCTCATATCCAAATGCACACTCATGGTGCACCCTCATGTTAAAGAGCGCCATCTTCTTCCCGAACAACCCTATTAATCAAGGCAGGGCGTTACTAAACCAACTAACAACAACAACAAAAGCAACCAGCGGAAACCCTAGGCTTACATACCGGTTTGCATGGCCTAGATTAAACCTTACACCCGTTACGTCCATTAACAAAGGCGAAATTGCATGGAAAAAAAGCTTACCTCGACAAGGGCTATCTTTAGGAACGAAGCCAAGTCACCAATGCAGGAAGTTTTTTGGCAACCTCGCTCGAGCTATCAACACCGGACTGGACGCCCTTCACCCACTCGACTAGACAGTCCTCGCAGGAATGTGTTCGTAGGATTTTACACAGACGTTTCACTCACCAATCCTTTTTCCCAAACAATGGCTTGCTTGGGAAAGGCGAAATAATTTCGCGGGAATGTAATGAATGGGATAACAACCATCAGGGGCAACTTTGTCTTTAAAATTTATTTTTTGGCGCAAAAGACGATTTTAAAATAAACTGGAACCTTGGGGACCATTTTGTTGCGAAAAAAAGGCCGGGGACCAAATAAATTTTTGGCCCCAACGTTAGGGACCAAATTCGTACTTAACCCTAATAGTTATTTAATTTTTAATTAGTCAATCGTCCTTTTTTTTAATATTTCGTATTAAAAATATAGAAAATTAAGTTTTGACTTGGCTTTTTTCTTTTTTTTTTAAACAAGAAGAATGTATTAGATTAAAGCGGGCCCAGCAAGTCCGAATAGGCCAAGTTACAAATTTTAAGAGGAGCTTCCTCCACCCATATAGAATTTAAATTGGTTAGGGCCAGTTTTGCTAAACTATGTGCAACAAGATTTTCATTTCTCTTTACATGAGAAATCTGAAAGGTTCTAAACCTATTCAAAAAATAATTGCAGTTTGAAAGAATTAAGCCCAAACTATTCTTGTAAGACTGAGCATTCCTAAGCCCCCTAATAACATTTATATTATCTCCCTCTATGATTATATAAAAAAAACACCCATCTAACGCCATATTGAGGCCAAGAAGGCACGCGGTTGCCTCTGCTTCAGCGATTGATAATTCAGTTGAGAGCTTCCATATGCCAGCTACCATAATAACTCCCTCACCATCTCTAATTAATGCTCCTACTCCCCTCTCCCCATCGCTGGAACAAGATGCATCAAAATTGAGCTTGTACATTCCTGATGGTGGCGCATCCCATGCATTGTGACTGAGACTCCCCGGTAGAGGTGCTGCAGCGGGTGAAAAGCGATGATCCTCTGCGTCTTCAAATTCGCAGAACCTGGTGGCAGCGCGCTCGATGACTTCCTCTGGATTGGAGGAGATTCCATCGAAGATCAACCTGTTCCTCTCCTACCAAAGTCCATAGAGGCACTCCAAAAAGAAACCCCTCTTCTTTTTTTCGATTTGATCCAGGAGCTTTTCAATCCACTCCTCCAACACTTGCTCCTCTGTAAAGGCAATCCAAAGGGTAAAATGAGATTCAAACCAGAGCCTTTGTGACCAAGGACAATCTTTGAAGAGGTGAGTTTCAGTTTTTTCTCGTTGCCAACACCGTGGGCATAGCATTGAGCCATTTATCCCTCTTTTTTGCAGATTTGTTTTTGTGGGGAGACCTTTGGAGATAAGACACAAGACAAAATTCAATGTTTATTTGGGAGCTTTGATCGCCCAGAACGCTTTCCAGGGAAAGATGCGACAATGGTTTTGGACGCTTGCCTGTGCTTGATTTATGTTTTGTGACATAATCATATGGTATGCCTTCTTCACTTCATCCTTTCTGTTTGCTGAATTTTTCCAAAAAAAAAAAATCAGTCTTCTTGTTGGTTGATGTCTATGAAAATTTTGAGAATTTGGTCTATCTCAAAGAGAAAATTTTGCCTTATGAGTTGTTCTTTCCATTGCAGAGTTTCTTGGTTAATTAAGTTATCTACTGTGGTTTTCTGATCAAAGCTTGGGCATGAGCTCCAGCTTTTAAACCCATTTTGATTAGGAAGCCACGAATCCCCAAAATTCTAACTGACTTGCATGTTCCTATTCTCCATAAACCCCCCATTTCTATCACCCACTTTGCTCCCCATGTACCTCTCTAAGTGTAGCTTAGATTGTATCCTAAATCTGATCTCAAAAAGTTCTTTCTGTTGTAATATCTAGCTTTGAGCATCTTGGCTACCAGAGAGTCAGGATTTTGAATAAGCCTCCATCCTTGCTTCGTCAAGATTGCTTGATTAAACGCCTCGAAACTACTAGAACCCCTACTGCCTTTTTCTTTCAATCTGTATAGCTTTAATCACTTTATCCAATGAATTATTCTCTCCCCATTTTTGCTTCTCCAGTAGAACCTGCTGACCATTCCTTCTATATGTTGGAAAAGACTCTTAGGAATTTGAAAACACCCCATAATATAAGAAGGTATGGATTGGATGATGGATTTAATTAACATTTTTTTACCAACCTTTGAGAGATATTTTTTCTTCCACCCTTTAAGCTTCTTCCAAATTCGATCTTGAACACACTCAAATATTTGTTTCTTGGATCTTCTAACAAAAGTTGAAATTCCCAAATATTTTGAGTGATTCTCCACAGCCTTAATTTTGATCCAATCTTCGATGAGCATCTGTTTGATAAGAGGCACGTTTTGGCTAAAGGAGAGCTCTAATTAGTCCAAGTTGACTCTTTGGCCAGATGCTTGTTGGTAGATTTGAATAATGTCTTTGACTTCTTGAATGTCTCGGTCTGATGTTCTTGTGAAAATAATGCTGTCGTCTACAAAAAAATGTGAGAAACCTCCGATGCTTCTCTAGATATTCTGATCCCGTGAATCAACTTCCTTTCCTAAGCTCTGATAAGCAGTCCGAACAACACCTCTGTGCAAAGAATAAAAAAGTAAGGGGATAATGGATCCCTTTGCCTTATTCCTCTTGATGGCTTGAATTTCATGGAGAGGATATCATTAATGAGAACCGAAAAAGAAACGATGCTAACACACTTGCCAATCAGGTTTATCCATTTTTGGAGAAACCCCATAGGTTTGAGAACTTCTAAAAGAAAAGGCCATTCAATTATGTCGTACGCCTTTGCCATATCTAACTTTATACCAATGAATCCCCTTGCCCATGTTTTTCTTTTTCTCATATAGTGGAAGATGTCAAAAGCCACTAAACCATTATCCGTGATCAGTCTCCCGGGAACGAAGGTACTCTGATATTCACCCACTATCTTTGGTAAAATTTGTTTCATCCTATTTGCAATAGTTTTGGTTTCTGTCTTGTAAATCACATTGCAAAGGGATATTGGTCTGAACTCTTTTGTATGCTTGGGATTTTTTGTTTTGGGGATTAGGCAAATGTAGGTTTCGTTCATCTCAGTTGGGTCACCTTCACCATTCAGGAAATTCAACACCCAACTAGAGGTATCTTCTTCAACAATGTCCCACATTTTCTGATAAAAAAGGGCTGGCATGCCATCCGGTTCGGGGGCCTTTGTGGGGTGCATTTGATCGAGGGCCTTCTTAACTTCATCTCTTGTAAATTCTTCTTCCAAAAAACTGTACTCCTCTTGTGTAATTCTTCATTTAACTACCTCTATTGCTTGCTCTATATCCATTGTTTCTTCAAATTTAAACAGCTCTTCATAGAAACTGACAATAGTCTCTTCAATTTTTCCCTCTTCTTCATATAAGATCCCAGCATCATCACTGATTCTCTCTATCCGGTTCCTCTTGCTCTTTTGGGATGCTTTTTGGTGAAAATATCTTGTGTTCTTGTCTCCAAATTTTAACCAATTTGTCCTTGACCTTTGAGCCCACCAGATTTCCTCAAGCTTGAGCAATTCATCCAATTTTCCTTGGACCTTTTTTGTTTTCCTGATTGTTTCTTCATATTGCACCATTTTTATTAACTGGTCTAATTTTCTCTGCTATTCTTTTATTTCCTTTGGTATTTTTCCAAAATTCTCCTGCACCCATTCATCTAGCACATTTTCGCAGTTTTTTAGCTTCCTCCAAATCTGGTTCTGTCGGTTTGTCCATGCCCTGTTCACTATTTCTTTACATTCTGCACGTTGCAACCACATTTCTTCGAACCTGAAGAGATGTGGCGTCTTCCTTCTTCTTAACTTTGTCCCTGCAACATCAACTAATATAGGACAATGATAAGACCTATACCTTTATAAATGTTGTACCAATGCCTCCAAAAAGATCTCTTGCCAATCTATAGTTGCTACAGCCCGATCTAGCCTCTCTTGGATATTGAAGCCACCTGGTTGGTTATTTGTCCAGGTGAAGTAATGCCCTACAAACCCCAAATCAAGGAGCTGGTTTAGTTATAATGCTTCTTGGAAACCTCTTGTTTGGGTGAAAGTCACGGACAGCCCTCCTTTTTTCTCCTTTTGTTCTAGAACTTGGTTAAAGTCCCCAAACACCATCCATGGCATACTTTGCGCTTGGCCTAGGGTGTTCAGTAGCTCCTGGAATTTTTGCTTATTTGTTGAATCTGGACAGTCGTAAAAACTGGTAACCCTCCACGGCTGGCTTCCGGTCTTTGCCTGAATCACCATGTCTATGTGGTTTAAAGACATATAGTTAACACTCATGTCTATGCTATCGTCCCATAAAACTGCTAGTCCTCCTGCTCTATGTCTCGCTTCCCCTTCGCAGTCCACTCCCACCACATTCTGTAAGCCTCCTTTGTTCTTTATCCTTCCTATTTCCGTTACTTTTCTCCTTGTTTCTATTAGGAACACAAGGTTGGGAGCTTGTTGTTTCAAGAGCTTATTCAAAGCTCTAACTGTCCATGGGTTCCCAAGCCCATGACGGTTCCAACTTATAAGCCTCATTGATGGGGGCAGGGTTGCAAAACAACCTCTGCCATGTTTTGTAGTGTGTCTCGTTGTTGTTTTTTAGTAGACATCTCCTCTTCTTTAATCCCTAC
Organism: Arachis ipaensis; assembly: GCF_000816755.2. NCBI lineage: Eukaryota > Viridiplantae > Streptophyta > Magnoliopsida > Fabales > Fabaceae > Arachis > Arachis ipaensis. The sequence continues at coordinate 8,260,928 of NC_029793.2, read as the reverse complement.
GTTCCTGACCTCATCCATCTTCCTCTTTCCTAGTTCTTTTGCCTTTCTCTCCCCTGTGGATGTTCTATTTGAGTTTTCCCTTGCCATCCTTTTTCATTTCTTGCTGTTGTTTCCTTGGCTTTTAATTTTTCCTGGTTGCTTCTCCTATTTGTTGTTGCTATCTTTGGTTATTTCTGTATTGTCTACCTTCTTGGAACTGTCTATATATTTTTCCTTTGGATCCTTTATCTTCCCTTCCTCTTCTGTCTTTTGGTTCTGTTCAGTCTCTTCTCAGGCTTTCCCGTGCTCTTTCTATCCTTGGTTTTGCTCTACTTTCTTTTCAATGCTAGTAATGGGTTCTTTCACTGTTAGTTCAGCCATTTTCTCTATGACATCTCCTTTCCTAGCTTGTTTTATTCCTTTTGCTCCAGCTACTAGTCCTCTTTCTTCCATTTGCTTTCCTTGGTTTTGCTCTACTTTCTTCTCAGTGCTGGTATTGGGTTCTTTCACTGTTAGTTCAGCCATTTTCTCTATGACATCTCCTTTCCTAGCTTGTTTTATTCCTTTTGCTCCAGCTACTAGTCCTCTTTCTTCCATTTGCTTTTGTGGTCCTAGCTGCTCCATTTTTGTTCCTGTTGTCTGCCCTTAGCCATGTCCCTAGCTCATTTGACTTCGCTCTACCACCGTCCTCTTCAGCTTCATGCTTTTCACAACTTACCTCATCATGTCCTATTAAGCCACAATAGTAACAAAAGGTTGGAAGCCTTTCAAACCTAAAATCCACCCAAGTTTGCTCGTCCTCCTTAGATCCCATATGGATTCCTTTTCTCACTGGTTCAGCCAAGTTCATCTGAATGTTTTCTTTGATGAAGCTACCTTTCCCTGGGCCTGCTGAATAGAGGTTGCATTCCTTTACTCTTCCCCTTATGTTCACTATCTTCCTTCTCAGAGTTTTGTTTTGCAATGCTCGGGCATGTTTCATATCTGAATCTGTATTTCAGCAGTTGAGAAATCCATGTCCATGGGGTTTATGCTTTTTTCCCATTTCTTGACCAGCAACCATGCATTTTGGAATGTCCAAGGATTGCCTTTGAGTACTCTCCTCATGTCAGCCTCTCTTTCAAAAAAGAACTGATATAGTTTGGGTCTGATCTCTATCATATTAAAACCCACAGGCTTCCTCCAGATGTTGTTCATGGCTGTATGGACCCATATAGGATTAATGATTTTTGTAGTTATCAACTTACCTACCACATTGTGCTTGCATTTTTGTACTCCTTTCTTTACGTCTTTTTCTTCATATTCAATGTATTCCTCTATTTCTTCTTCTACTTCAGTTGTTTGCACATGTTCCTTTATTGGTTCTGACGTTGCAGCTTCCATATTTTAAGATTGTACCGCTGTCTCAGCACGTATGGTGAATCTATTCACGATTTGCTAAGGAAACGATATTGTTCGCTACTCTCTTTGTGCTCTAACAGAACGACAAAGAGAGAGGAAAAAAACATTTAACTAGTTTTGACTTAACTAACTCATCTCTTTTTTGTTAACATTATTTTTTTTAAACTATGATTCTTGCTATTCACATTTCACTCATATCTATGTTCCCTTTTTCTCTCCATCTCTTCTTTCTCCTCTCTCTCTCGATTTCTTCTTCCAACTATACACGTTAGGTCGACTTCTCCTTCTATCTGTGCACCAGGTCTGGAATCAACCTCAATGCCCAGTGCCTGATTGGATTTCGCAAGTCTGATTATCTATTTTATATTTTGACTTATATAAAGTAATATTAATATTGATTCAAATAATAAAAGACTAAGAATCATATTGGTTTTGTCTGTGTTAACAGAGACTGAAACAAAAATTGACAACGAAACTGTTTAGAAACAATAAAGAACTGTAATGTTTTTTAAGGAGAGTTATTTGTTATTCGGAGAGGATTTCTTTTAGTCTAAAACTTGTGGCAAAGAGACGTAATTTGCGAAATGGATTGTCTGAAGATTTTCATTCTTGTTAACAATTCTCATGATAATGCTAGATGTGTAAATCTTTTGGTGTTTAAAGTCAGAAATATTATGACTTGGATGTAGTGCGTTGATTTTTGTTTGATCCTGCGAGATGCAAACACAGTAGCGGACAGCATAGCAAAGACGGCGTTAAGATCACATTCGTAGTATGTAGAGTTTCCAGTGCCTTGAAAGAGTTTGAAATGAATATTCAAAGGCATCACTCTACACCTTCTTAGTTCCTTAGGACTTTGTTTTTCTTTTCTGCTTAATTGTTTTAATTTTTCAATTACAGAAAAAAAGGAAAGAAATAAGTCAATATTATTTGTTAGTTGGAGCTTAATAAAAATAAAATCAATATTATTCTATTTTATTTGGGCATTCAAAATTTAATAAGAATTAATAGTCTACCATAAATACAATAACATAGAATTTTAGTCTCTAAGGCTGCGTTTATTTTTAGAGACAGGACAGAATATGACACTAAGACAGAGACAATAGGACGGAGACACTAAAAATTATCCTTTGTGTATTGTGTTTAGATACGATGTACAAGACACTAATGTAATGTCCAGTATTATGTTTTGATACACATGAACAAGACTAAAATATTATATATGTAATGACTAAAATAGCAATGTGATTCCAAATTTTCTACATCAAGTACAAACTAATTTAATAAAGAATGAGAGTACGTAGGAGTACAGACGGAACTTGAAAAAAATATTTGAAGAGGCCAAAAATTTTAATAAAAAAATATATAATAGTATTGATTAATAAAAAATTTTATTTAGGTTAATAAGCTAAATTAATTTTAAATAAAAAATAAATTTTAAAAAAGAATCCGTTTTATATGAAAAAAAATTAGTTTTTGCATATAAAAATTTATCTTTATTTAGAAAACTAATTTTTTTATCTAAAAACTAATTTTTCTTTTCAAAAAACTGATTTTTTTTAAATTATATAAAATCAATTACAACTTATAAATTATTTTTTAGTATTTTAAAAGATCAATTTTACTTTTGATAATATTTATCTTTCAAAAATTTTAAGACTAATTATTTTTATTACAAATCAAATAATATAATACAAGGTTAAAATTGTATTGAAATAAAAACGATAAGAAGGAAAGAATTTTTCACCCCAATAAAAAATCTACAAAAAGGAGAGAGTATCTGAAAAAGAAAGAGATAGAGAAAAAGTCCGTGTCCACTCTTCCAAATTCAGTGTCCATTATTGTTCTTCGTAAAAGAGTGGATACAAAAGTATAAAAAACTGTCTCGGAGACAATGTGTTCAGTGTTCATGTCTCTGCTTCCAAACACTATCACTTGTTTCTAGGATGTTCTTTTGCTTGGCAGGTGTGGTGTGCTTAGACATCAGCTTTTGGCCGAAAATGGTCTTATTCGGGTTCGATGAAAGAGCTCTTTTTAAGTTGGACAGAGAAACCGAGGAGTAAAGAAAATCAAAAGCAGCAGTTGAGGTGCTTCTATGCGATTCTCTAGAACATTTGAATGGAAAGAAATAAGAGGATATTTCAGAATACAAACAAAAGGCGTATAAAAAAAACCTAAACAGATTAGGTAAAGAATAAGTTGTATATGAAGAGTGATGCAAGCATGATTCTTAGCAATCCCAAGGCAGGTTAATTTTGATTAATTAAGTAACTTAAACAGTTAAGTTACTCTCATTTTTGTCTCTCTTTTTAAATATTTTTTTTTAAATTTACGAAATTTTTAATGTTATTAATTTTTAGATTGTATTTAATTTTATTTATTTTTATCGACAAATAATAGGATTGATACTATTTATGACAAAACTAATAAAAATTATTTTTAAATTAACAAATTCCTATATTCCTGATGAACAACGAACGTTTAATTAAAAAATTTTATTTAAAAATTTAAAATTTACACTTTGTTAAAAGTAGTGATTGGGGTATGCAATGTGTACTAGAAGGGTGTCCTAAGCTGAGAAAACTTGAGATAAGGGACTGCCCATTTGGGAATGCTGCACTTCTTTCGGGGTTGGAAAAGTACGAGTCGATGAGGTCGCTGTGGATGTCAGATTGCAAAGTGACAATGAATGGGTGTAGATTGTTGGCTAAGAAAATGCCAAGGTTGAATGTTGAGGTAATAAGGGAAGACCGCAGTGACTTATCTTCCCCATTTTTTATAACTTTTTTTAATTTCTGCTATCAATCCATTTTTTATTTACAATTCAGTCATTTATGTTTCTGTTATTTATTTTTTTGCTCTGCAAGAAATTGAAAATTACATCAAAGTAAAACTGAATTTAGTATAAACTAAAAAAAAGTGCAAAAAGTAAAATAAGTACATAAGAAAAATTCTACACTAAGTTTTCTGGAGTCTCTAATTCTCCAACCTCTATTTCTACCAGAGCCACCTATCCAAGTCTCCTTTCAATCTGATGAATTGTCACCGTCTTCAAAACAAAACCTCTTTATGAAAGATATACAATAAATTCACGTTCATGTGAAGAGTTTTGATATCCTCTAAATTTAAAATTCTTGAAATATGATATCAAACAATTGAAAACCATAGTTAACGGTATTGACCCATAATACTCTACTGGACGTAAATATACTCCCTAGGCCTTAATTCCATATTTTGTGTGATTCATAAGCTTACATATTTGGAATCAGTAGCTATGTTTCATTGTTAAAGTGGTATATGTTTTCCCTGATTCATGTGTCTTGAACGTTCTTGAAGGTATGCTGCTGTCCAAGTGGAAGAATTGCTGGTGGCAACTCTCTACTACTTGGGTTGGTTAGATCAAGGGGAGCCAATATTGGGATACAAATTTCACATGGATGATTAAAAAGTGTAGAAAATTTGGGCTTCTATTCCTGTAAATAAAACCCACTCATACTTCTAACATACACGGTTTTACTTCTTTTTAAATATGTGTTGTCTATATCTCTGTGTCTTGTCTCCGAAAATAAACCCTACCTAATATACTTATAAAATTACGATTCTTACCTATAAAAGAGTTGTTATTAACTTCAATCAAAATTTAGTAATTTTTTGTTGAAAAAAATTAAAACATCATACATTAAAATTTAGAATGATAAATGAATATAGAGATTAATAATTAAATCTAAATCAAGAACTAAAACCTTTTAATTATACTCACAAATTTATTTACACTTCTATTTTTAGTTTTTATTTTTAGGAAATAAATTTTGGGACTTGCAAGGATCGGAGTAGATTGTTGAAACATTTTAAAAAGTGCAAACTACATTAGATTTGCCTATTTATTAGCTGATGTTTGTTGTTTGTTTGTTTTTTTTTTTTGGTGACTTGTTGTTTGTTTGTTTGTTTTTCTTTATTAACTCCCTAATTGGATTATAAGAATAAAAAACGCTTTTAAAAAATGTTAGTTAATGTTAGCTATTAATTTTTTGAAAAAGATTTTAATAAAAAAATATATAATAGTATTTATATTAAAATAAAATTTATAAATATAATTATTTTATTTTTAAATTTATTATTAATATGTAGGAATATATATGGTTAAAATTAACAAAAAAATAAATCTGAATTTTATTAATAAAAAATTTTGTTTAGGTTAATAAGCCAAATTAATTTTAAATAAAAAATTAGTTTTAAAAAAGAATCCATTTTTACATGAAAAAAATTAATTTTTGCACATAAAAATCTATTTTTATTTAGAAAACCAATTTTTTTTTATCTAAAAACTGATTTTTCTTTTCAAAAAATTGATTTTTCTTTAAATTATATAAAATCAATTACAACTTATAAATTATTTTTTAGCATTTTTAAATATCAATTTTACCTTTATAATATTTATATAACAATTACGTAACTTCCAAAAGCGGCCTCCTTCTCTCTCATTTGATGTTACTGTCTTCTCGTCCAATCTCTTCCTCTTTTACGGGTACCGCGTCGCCACAGACACTAGTCGCCGTCGCCCATAGTTTATGCCGAGGTGCACAACAATAATTGTGCAAACAATTAGTTAAGTCCATGATGTTCCCGTTTTTGTACATGTAAACGTAGCCCACTTTAAACATGTCCTGTCTTGCGCGGCCAATTTGGCTTTTTTGGATTTTGCTTGCGTTTTCAAGGGATAAACATCAACGGACGAATTTATATGCTAGAATTCAATTCACTAGGTATATATATGATTATTTGATGGCCGGTGAAAGAGTTTCTAATGCCGAAGAAGTGGAATGATTGATGAGGATGGAGTAGCAGACGTTGATGGAGACTAGAGAGAATGTTTCTATTGGTAAATTAGGATTAGAATGGTTAATTTTTTAAAATAATGGTTAAATTTTTTTTTAATAATTCTCCATTAGCGTACAACTGGTAAATGGACCGTTTAACATTTGTTTAACATTTGTGTTTGATAATTATGAGATGAGTTTTTCGATTTTGAGTTTGGAATTTGAAGCCCATTGAACTGAGAGTATTTGTACGAGATATTCGCGTTATACGGCACCGTTTTCACCATTCAGAGGTCGCATTCATGAAAAGGTCAACTCATAGCGGTACACGTAAGAGTGTAAGACAGAGAAAACCAGAAAACAAAAAGAAAAGTCCTCGTATCCGTTATGTTCTGTTTTTGTTTCTTTTGGACACTTTTTCGCACACATTTCAAATTTCAAAAAAACTTCTCTTTCCTTCTTCTCATCTCCTCTTCACTCTTAAGTCTTAATTAAACCAACCAAAACTCAACAACATTTTGCATTCTTCACATTTTTCACAACCCCATCAATAAAAATCTGATCTTTGTCCTTTGCTCTCAAGTGTTTTTCCTCAAATGGGTGGCTCAGGAAAATGGTTTAAATCACTCATATCTCACAGAAAGCCCTCCACCAGCGATCAAGTTTGCAACTTCATCACAATCTTCTTCTTTGTGTGTGTTTAGTTATGCTTTTGTGATTCTTATTTATCATTTTTTTACAGGAGAGGGGTGGTGGTGGTGGTGATAAGAGCAAGAAGAAATGGAAGCTATGGAGAAGTTCTTCAGAAGGGTTTGGTTTTGGATCCTCGACGAAGAAGGGTGACGGTTCTCACAAGGCCTTTTCTTCTTTGGTGGATGATGAAGTAGCTTTTAATGCCGCGGTGGCAACAGTGGTGAGA
>NC_029793.2:8251217-8253713 GCF_000816755.2 Arachis ipaensis | reverse complement strand
CATTCAAGCCATTTTTCGAGGCTTCTTGGTAAGTCACCGTGTCCACACACTTCGATGTTTTTGATCAATTTCAAACTTTTTGTATGATCGTGATCCTGATGCTCCTTGTTCTTCGAGGGTAGTTATTATGTGTGTTTAATCTTGATTTGTTTAATATGAAAATCATTGATTTGGCCTCACATCTATTTAGACTGTAGCCTAGGGCACTATTGGGTAAAAAAGGCAAAATCTTCCAATCCATCAATGCATTGAAAGTTTGAACTCTCAACTTCTAATTCTAGTATCTTTAACATGCAATAGTTAGTTGATGTTAAATTACTAAAATTCCGGGTCAGGTAAGGATCAGGATTCCTAAGATCATAGCATGATCTTTTGCAGAAGAATTACTAACTAGATCCTAATTTTGAATGAGTTCAACCATGGTAAGACTTTGACCTATTGAAACTTAGTCCATGGTAAGACATCAAGCCACAATTTTTTCTAGTTCCTAAGGAATGCTTGAGCACAATGTTGGTGGGTTTCGATTTGACCAGAGAGAGGTAGTTCATAGTTGCAAGCTTGATCCTTGTGTTCAGAGAGTTTGATCAGTATGTTAAACTTGTGTTCCATGTGATTGTATTTGTATTTCTCTTACTTGTTTATTTTGAGTTTTTGACCTTAATTATGTGATGAATGTTGCAGGCAAGACGAGCTTTGAGGGCGTTGAGGGCAGTGGTGAGGCTGCAGGCTATATTTCGTGGAAGGCTAGTGAGGAAGCAAGCTGCTGTTACTCTAAGGTGCATGCAGGCTCTTGTTCGAGTTCAAGCTCGCGTGCGCGCTAGGAATGTGAGGAACTCTCCAGAAGGGAAAGCCGTGCAGACACTATTAGATCAGTACCGCAACCAAGCTGATCCTATTAAGGAGGCTGAGGTAGTGTAAAAGCTTTTTGAATTCCTCCCCCCAAAAAAGATTCTCTAATGAAGAAAAATACTCATGTCATCCAAAGATATATACATAACACTCAAGTTAGTCCTGCACTGATCTTAAATGTCATTGTAGTCTCTCTTTCTTGAAATTGATATAAATTTTAGTTCTCTTAGACATATATTTGTTCTAATTGATGTAAATTTCTTTCAAAAACTAACATCTTTCGCGGATCACTTTTGTTCTTGTATGTTTGATTCCAATTCAAGTTGTTATTGAGATGTTCAAATGTATGAAAATGTTCCTTCTTGTGCTATCAGGACGGCTGGTGCGACATTCCAGGAACAGCAGAGGAAGTTAAAGCAAAACTTCAAATGAGGCAAGAAGGAGCAATTAAGAGGGAGAGAGCAATGGCATACTCAATGTATACCAAGGTAATGGATTCTAGCTAAGAATTCAAATATACATGTGATGAGATTCAAATTACTTTCAGAATTCAAGAAAGTTTCAAATCATACTACTAACTATCCATTATAATTTCCATTGTTCTAGATTTCTATTACTTAATTCGATTAAATGGTGAACGAAATACAGTTCATTACTTAATTTGATTAAAATTGTTTGCTTTCAGCAATCAACAGTGTGTGCTAGTCCACGCTCGAGAGCTTCCAAGCCAGTCACACCTCTCAAGCAAGGCAGCCTAGACAATAAGAGCTCGCGATTGAGCATGTTAGAGCGCTGGATGGCGACAAAGCCATGGGAGAGCAGGCTAATGGAGGAGAACAATTTCGGCTCGCTTGACATGACTCCAGTGTCTGGAAAATGTGATGATCTTGTTGCTCCCTTCAATTCACTTCAACAAAGAGGCTTATCCAAAGCAAGAAGCAGCGGTGCAATAACAAGAATTTCTTCCAAGTCTCTCACAACTACTCAATCAACTCCATCTTCTTCGGGTGTTAGCTCCGAATGCATGTATGATGATAGCCCTGCCTCAACCTCATGTACATCTGGATCACTGCCATCGATCAACAATGTTGTGGAGGAAGCAGCAGAGGATAGAAGTGTTAATAAACCAACCTACATGAATCTGACAGAATCAACCAAAGCTAAACTGAAATCTTGTAGGTGTTCCTCTCAGAATTCGAAGAGACTCTTAATGGATGACTGTCATTCTCATGGCTCAAGATCAGAATTTCTAAATGGAGACAATAGAAGCAGTTGTGGATCCTATCCTTCAGTCAATTCGTGGAGGGATCTATACGCAACACCTTCAAGAGCAAGTTATCAGAAACGATTAAATTCGGATGATAAGTAAATTGACATTCCAGTGGCTAGTGATAAAAGGATGTTTGGTTTAGCATTCAGAATGCTTTGAACCATGATTCAGGCAAAAGATTGTCTTTGATGATAATGTTTGCTTGAATAACGATTCTGGAGTTTTGAAAGCTAAACCAAGCATGACATAAGTCTGTTAGAAGTGTGTGTTCTTTTGATGAGTCCAACAGCTTGTTGTTCATTGTCACCTTTAAATGTGTGCACAAGTTCACATGTGAAAATTAGCATTTTGTTTCAAGTTTTCTTTTTTAGGAAAAA
>NC_029793.2:8250846-8251120 GCF_000816755.2 Arachis ipaensis | reverse complement strand
AAAGATTTACTTGAGCTTGTGTAATTGTGTTTGGATGCAAGGATGACTGTGTGTATGTTGAATGAAATGGAGCCCTGTTTTCATTGCTAGTGTTCACTTTCTTACTTCTATAGTTCTATTTCTAAGAAATATTTTGCCAATGATGTGAATGCACTGGACTCGGTGCAGTGTGATACCAATACATGCTCACAGCGACACAAAAGACTCAACATCCGTATCATTTTTCATGATGTGTTTCAACTTCCAAGCCTTTCCCACCTGTTTCACTTCCTTG
>NC_029793.2:8247337-8250821 GCF_000816755.2 Arachis ipaensis | reverse complement strand
CTCAGCTGCTCAGCATATATCATCGTTGTTATCACCCAGCCAGTTCGGTAACCGAATTAAGTGAATATATATATATATATCACCATATCAAGCAAGCTTTGATCATTTAGCTTATAAATAGATTATTGAAGGAGAGTTGGAACTTAGAACAGAGTCTTTTCCCTTCGCTAAATTGTTTGGGTTTACTAGAACATGATATTAGCATCTACAAGCAAGTTTCATAACTATTGTTATTTTCCTATGGCTGAGCCATTCTTCTTCCAAAAACTATCAGATGAAAAATGGCTATTTTATCAGAAAGCGTGTACAATTTTAACTTTCAAACTACTCATTTGGAAATGAAAAATGTTCACACATCAATACATCACCATGATCGTCCATTCATCTGATACAAGTCTAGTTCAATAAGAAAAGGGAGACCCGAAAAATGAAATCACTATCGAAATTGTCCATTCTAGGCTTGCAAATTATTGCATCTATTTTCGAGAATCACAACCACAATATAAAAATATCCATACATATTAGATGCCTCAATATTTTGCTCATTTGCATACTGCACCAACAAACATCCCCAGTTCCCCATCCCTGTTCAAAAGAGATCTGAAGATAACAAAGTTCAGCATCTTTTGCTGGATCATACCATGAACTGCACTAAGTTCTAAATTTGATGTCTTGCTCCAAGTCAACGACGTTAAGCTGTAATCCTAAACCTACCCTTAGCTATTCTTCTTGCAATTACTCTTCTGCCACCCTTGGTTGCCTTCCTGATCATGTAGAAGAAAAATTATTTCATCAACACGGCACAGATCTGTTGAGGTTACTCGAGTGAATTTTCAGTAACAATTCTAATAAAGAAAATTTTAGAAAGTAGCATTGGACCAACACTAGATTGGTGAAGACAGGCTTGCCCACTTACTAATGGTCTCAAGTTTGAGCCACACATATAGTCACATATGGAATGGATTATCGGAAGGGTCTAAATACCAATGACAAACACAATAAAAAGAGGTAGTACTTGGCAGTTGGGAATAGTAACATAAACCAGGTATGCCACCTTATGTGGTCATAATCTAAAATGTTACACTTATTTAGCCTTTTGTTTTCTTAGTTATGAAAAACAATTGGGATGATATTAAATGCCCCCCAAGGCCCCAATATCTACCTATGCTTGCCCAAAAACAGAGCAATCACAGTCTAGAGTCACAAGCAACACAAGGAAAAATATTACTCAATGTGGTGTCATATTCCATAAAACAATTTGTATACAACTGAAGAATTCTAACAGATATAAGCAAAAGGTCATCGAATGAAATTGAATGATGTATCAAAATTCAGTGGCAATCTACTTCATCCAAATTCTTTGTGTATGCATCATTAGCCTTAGCGTAGAGTATGGACATTCATGTGAAAGAAGAAAGGATAAATAGTCATATTTTCCCATCTCTAAAGGAGACATACACAAAAGTATTTACCGAGCAAAAAAACCATGATTCCTCTTTCGTCTAATGATGCTAGGTTGAAACGTCCTTTTGGGGAATAAAATCATTGGATCGTCTGAAGAAGCATCTCCTACAGAACAGAATAAACACTAATTAGAAAGAAATCTTTTAAGATGGAATAAGTGTAACCAACTGCTTTAAAATTTTCAGAAAACAAGTGTTAATGTCAACCTAGTGTGGGAAATATACTTCTGAATAGATATGCAAAGCATGACATGACAATTGGAGTGCGTGATAAAGGCTAATTTGATCACCAACGTGACATTATTCCCTTTTTCCTTGATAAGAACTCCTTTAATCCCACTTATCTCAAGGCTTGCAACCTAAACCAACAAATTAACAATAATTCAATGACTTTAGTTCCACGAGTGCTTCCTCATAACAAACACTACGTTGACATGAAGATAATGAGAAAAAGCGTCAATCTTTTCTTCCCAAAATGCAACTGAAGCCAAAGTAACTGTCATCCAAGGAGGCATTACCCCATCTGCTTGCTACACAAAAACTATTGTTGTCGAAGAGATGGCACAGCTGCATGCCTCTTATCTTGGATAAATAAATAAAATTTGTATTTGAGTAACCAGTGATACACAATCCAGCTCCAGGTGCATATAGATTTCCTTTCTCTGTTCTATCAAAATGGATACTCCTTTGATGCACATACCGTCAACATAAATTCAAAAAAGCCAAACTATCAGCAGCGTATTTTCCACAATATCTTCAGATAAGACATGTAAAGGCTCTAGTTATGAAATTGGATCAGATGGATGATAGTCTTATAGCTAGAGGTACATACATGGAGGAGGGAGACCGAACAAAACATCAAAAGAAACTATTAACAGAGATCTAAAAAATGAATGGTTTAAACATTGGTATGATATATGGTAGTACGGTTGGCATCATTTGATCAATGTAATCGAGAGCCCACCATGTGGGACAAGGCTTATTTGTTGCATAACAAAGATAAAATCCCCAAAACTTCAGCATTGAAGATCCTTTCTCATATACTTTATCTTAAAAAGCACAAATAAAACCCAGAATTGAAGTGATCCTCTTCTTATCATATCTTTTCATCTTCAAGTGACATTTCGACCAACCACAAGCCACAGCAGGAAAAACCAGAGTCAAATATTTCTAGTCTTCTAATTCTAATCAAGCAGAACCGATTAGAACAAAATGTGTACAAAATGAACAAATTAAACGATGAAAAAGACTGTAAATGAACAAAATGTGTTGCAGAACCGATTTCATCCTTCGATAAAATAAACGAACCGAAACAGTTAATAGAGAGTGAAGTGTACCATTAGGTAAGAAGAAGCGGAGAGAAGGAAGGCCGCAGGGGTAAACGAAGCCTTCGGTGTAAAGCTTCTTGAGCGATTCGGCGTCGTTTTGGGGAAATTGTGGAGAGCTCGGGATCCTAGTGAGGGAAGGGAATAGCTGCGGCGAGATTTGAGGGTAATTGAGATACGGTAGTGGAGTTTGATTGAGAAGCGATTTCGACATCTGATTTAGGAGAGAAGCTCCGCTTCTGAGAAGGGTTTTCGACGCCATATTTTAGTGCGTGGAGTTTCAGAGAACCAGCGATAACTAAACCCTAGTGTGTGTTGCATCGAAGGAGACGATGAAGAACAAAGAAACTCTTTTTTTTTTTTGGATGATAAAACAATTGGGCCCAATCGGGCTGTGGTCTTGGACCGGAATGGTCCAAAGCGGAAGATTGGACTTCTACAGTTTTTGTGGTTTCTTTTGCAAAGAAAAAGTTTTTAGAGCAGACAATTTTTTTAATCGATTTTAGCCAATTTTCACTTCCTTATTTTTCTTTCCCATGCTTTCATTCTCACTCATACATACCAAAAATGACTTACTAAATCAGTTTTTATATATTTATATTTATATATAAATACATATTAATATAATTTTAATTTATTTTTAATGTATATTTATATTCTAATATATATTAATTTCAAATGTTTATTTCGATAGTT
>NC_029793.2:8241764-8247312 GCF_000816755.2 Arachis ipaensis | reverse complement strand
GATAGTTTTTTATTTTGGTTTTTTTAAAGTCACTAATAGTGTGTGATTTTAACAAAGAAAAACAAAAAAAGAAAATTGTGAATGTAAAAGATAAAATTTTATTCTTTAAAAATTAGCTAAAATTTATTGTTAAATAATTTATTCTCTAGTTAAGCTTAAAACAGAATAGTGTGATTAAAGAAATATTGATGTTATATTTAGTAAAAGAAAAAGATTATAGCTTGTTTTGGAAAAATTGAGGACAACAAAATTTAATTATAAAAACTCATGTTTATCATCTTATATAAAAAAAAATTTAATTTAAAATTTCATGTATTTTATTGAAATCCTTTACCTGAGAAATATTAAATATTATTTTTTATTTATTATTGTATTTTTATTTCTCCATTTTCGAAAGTAACCATGATAGTTCAGCTGGGAAGAATAAACAACCATCTTCATTCTTCAATCGAAGAGTATTATTGGTATTGGCACCACCCACCACTTTCTTCTTTCAAGTTGCCATTTCCAACGAATATCACAGCTTTCAACTTTCGCTTCTACTTTTCTCCTTCCTTTCTCTCCGTCTTTCACTCTTTCTCACACTTACTTTCACTACAAACACCTACACTTTCCCTCGCCTCAGGTTCTCTCTCTCTCTCTCTCTATCTCTCTCTCTCTCTCTCGTATTGGATAAAGTATTGGCTTTTTTGTTGTAGGGTGTTTGGATTATTGATAGAAACTAGATTGCCTGCTAACAATTTAGCTCCATAATTTACTGTTGTGGCTTTCTGGGTATGTCTGATTCAATGTTTTTAAAAGGGAATGCATGCGATGGAATTTGAAACTTGCAGTGATTTTGTTGATGGGCAATGAGAACTATTTACTGTATAGTTTAGAGAACTGTGTGAGGGATTATGCTTGCTTAACATGTTCATTACCAGCAACATGTGGGGATTTTCATGCTTCTTTTTGTTAAGGGGAAAAACAAAAGGTTATGAAAGAGGTCATTGTTACTTGTGAGGGAATCGTGAATATAGAGTTGGCTGAGTTTTAGCATTGTAACTACTTGCAAGCTCTTGGAGTAAGGAGTGGACATGTTCTATGGCATGAGATAGTAATGTTTTGGAGGTTAAGAATTGATCATGCCATGTCTCAGGAGAATTATTCTGGATGCGTTTTACCGAGTGATAGTCAATATTCAAATTGAGTAGATAAAATAGATTAATGCTCTGAGGCTTAGGCAAAATTTACAATCACAAATTGCTTGTCAAACTAAAAGGAAAGTTGTTTTGGAATATAAGGTAGCAGTGCACTATCATTGTGATTCATGAATGTTGCATGGATATAGATCCTTGTGCATATATCTTTGGTATTCTTCAAGTCAAGGTTAATGCTAGCAAGTTAATTCCATAGCTATTATTGTATCATGGACAGGTTCTATTGCTTTTCTAAATGGAGGTCAATGAAGATCCTGGGCCGATTGATAGTCATGTACTTTATGATCAAGATAATCATGTTTCTTCAGCAATATGGGATGGACAGGTGGATGATGGATTTAATTGTAGTGTTATGTTTTGTTTTGTTTTTAAATTTTCGTTTTATTGGCTAGTATAGTAGTATGATCATATTATTCATGCCAAATTCACAGGAGCGTGGTGTTCTTAGATGTCATGAACACACTTCAATGCTTGATCAGTGGAAGCTTACGCCTATACAGATTAAGTTGGTTGAGAAGGCCGGCTTTGGCTACCTGAGGCTACTTCCTCCAATGAGTCTTGACAATGCACTAATAACTGCTTTGGTTGAGCGGTGGAGGCGAGAAACAAATACCTTCCACTTGACTGTTGGGGAAATGACCATAACCCTTGAAGATGTAGCGCTGTTACTTGGATTGGCTATCGATGGAGAACCTGTTATAGGCCCGATAAGTGCACCGAGTTCAGTTTGTGAAAAGTTATTAGGGAGAATACCAGACGAACTGAATGGTGGAATGGTGAAGCTTACCTGGCTGAAGGAGTTCTTCTCAGAGTGTCCTGAAGATGCACCACCGGAAGAAATTGAGCGCTGTACTCGTGCTTACCTTCTATACCTTGTTGGCAGTACAATATTTTCTACAACGACGGGGAACAAAGTCCCCGTTATGTATCTTCCTCTGTTTGAAAACTTTGAAAAGGCAGGGAAGGTTGCATGGGGTGCAGGAGCATTGGCATTTTTGTACAGAGCACTTGGCAATGCCTCCCTTAAGTCTCAAAGCACCATTAGTGGCTGTTTAACTCTTGTACAGGTTAGAAACATTACTTCCATTACTATTGAGATTTTCCTCCCACATTTTTGGTTCAGTTTGAGTACTGACTAGATTTCTAATCATGTTAGTGTTGGAGTTATTCTCGCCTCAACGTTGGACAGCCAAAATTTAATCAAGAGCCTTATATTAACTCCTTTCCATATGTGCTTAAATGGAGAGGGAAAAGTTGTACCCGGACAAAATGTAATGTATTATCCTACAGAAAGGCTTTAGATTCTCTTAATGCTTCCGACGTAAGTCCTTAATAACGTGGCTTATTTCGTAAATTGTGTAGAAGACGATAGTAAATCTGCTTTAGTTTTAATGCACAGGTCCATTGGCTGCCTTACAAGGATATGGACTATACGACCATACCAGAGGATATAAAATCTAGTCTGATTTTACGGGCTTCTAGGACAATGCTGTTGTGTTTTGATAAGGCAGAAAGACACCTTCCAGATCGATGCTTAAGGCAATTTGGCATGCATCAAACAATCCCCAAAGATATAGAGCGGTGGGAGAGGAAGAGTCGTATAGTGGATCATGGGATCGATTTAATAGGAAAAATGGACTTGGCTGTCAAACAATGGTCAGAGCGTTGGCATACTATTGCCAAAGGTGTTGATATTGTTGACGAGGACAGGTATATGCAGTGGTACCAGAAGATTACTCGTAAATTCATTGGAAGAGTTACATCATCTCTCGAGTCAGAGTATCAAAGAACAGTAAGTCTTGGCTGAATTATTTATCATTACTTATCTTTCACTTGAATGAAACTAAACCCTAGAGTTTATCTTCAGGAAAAAAGTGGTGTTGGATAAGTGAAACTAAGTAAAAATTATTAGTCCCATAAGTTCTTATAAGATACTTTTACAAGTTTAATTTCCTCACACTCTGCAAAACTCTTTTATACTGACATCTAATCCGGAAATTGCTGTCTCTTAGATGATAAAAATGGTTTCTTTTTGAGAAGTAAACTGTTTTTGTCTATATGACTAGACTTAATTAGATGTCAATGTAAAAATATTACATTTAGAATGTATAGAAATTAAGCTCTATTTTTTTCCCCTTAAAAAAGAAATTTGGTTTTCTAGTTTTCCTCATAGGCTAACAAGTCATTTATTTTAAGGTTTTACTCCTTAAAAGAAGATATGCTATGTATCGATAAGTAAATGTTTTACAGGTTACTGCAATGAGGGAAATTGCAAGCATTGCTGATTTAGTCTCAACAGAAGGATTGGATTCTTATAATACAGAATTGCTTAATGAGGTTAAGAACATTGTGCATAAATGTTTAACTGAGCAAATCGACGAAACACCAAAGGAGAAAATGACAAAGAAAGGTAATCGAAAACGGAGGCAAAAAGACCACCTGAGTGTGGAGTATGAATAGAACCATTATAGAGGAGTTGCTGAAGCTAATTCTGACTTTGGTCGCTAATATTTAGAACTTAGAGGTAGAAAAGGAGCTAAGATATACATTATACAATCAAATGGTCAACACCATTTTACCAAAACATATAGAAGATTATGAAATATATTATTAGGGAACACAGATTTGAGACATTGGGATGCAGATAGTTAACTACTGTAAAGCTCCATGTTTCAATGTTATAGGCGTTTCTTAAATGTTTTATTGTTCATTTCCTTGTTCTTTTTAGTTTTATTTCCTGATTTGGAATGTGTGAAATTACTAAACCGAATTGGTTGGAAATTTCTTCAGTTACAAAGAATGTTTTGTATTTTTCTTTTTGTGGATTTTGTTTGTTTAAGTATACACTACGAGGGAAATTCACCAGTTATCCCTGTGTTACTGCTACATTCCAAGTCTAATACAAGAAGCTTGGCAAATTGTTTGTTCAATTACTTTTCTGATGTTTCCATTGATTGTGAAAGGATGTGTAAACAAGCATGCCAATTTTTTAGTGTTTATGTGCATTTTAGAAGTTGAAATTATAAAATTTGCTAAATGGCAAACTTATAGATATTGTATCATTGTTCCACACAGAACAGTTTTTGGTATCATATTTAATCAAATGCTTTATAAGATGTATGACTTGCCCTTTTATTTTTCTTGATTGAACTATAGTCTATAGACATTCGAGTCATATTATGAAGAATGTGTGTGATGTAGCCTGACTTAAACTAAGGTCTTAGAAAAGAGATGGCTTGATTATTAGTATCACATTAGTAACGCATTGTGAGAATATTTTGTTAAAACCTGAGGACATGTGTAATAAAGTTTTACCAAGACATTTAATTATATGTTATGACATTAACAAAAATAATGATTTATATAATCATCTAAATATATAAATTTAATTTGATGATAGTGTAAAATTTTTTTATTATATCAGAATTAAACTTATTTAATTAGAGATTTAAAAATATAAAAAATTACACATAAAATTCATTTTGGTAAAATTTACATTCATTTATCAGAATTATTATTTTTGTCCTTAAGACATGGTGTTACTTTAGAAGGAAAAAGTCAAGTTGAAAAGATTGAACTTACACACATAAGAGATATAACCACAATTTAGTGGGTAGAGAAGAGTCATTAAATAGTGATTTTTGAACCCGAAGATTGGGATTGGATTTCTTGAAAAGAAGAAGAGATTCTCGTTCAAAGAAAAACAACACTAGTTGCTAGAAAAGATGGTCTATTCCAAGTGATAGGGATTATCAAGGACGATTTAAGCAAGAATAATTTTTTTGGTAGGTATAGTAGTCTAATTGTGCTTACTATCTCTAATTTTTCTCCTTTTGATATATATGCAAATTTGGGAATAAATCTTTTTGAAAAAGGAGAGGATAATACATGTTCAGGAGGATATTTTCGTCATTTTAGAAATAAGTGACAAAATAGTAATTTTGTCATGTTTAAGAATCTGAATACTAGAAAAATTATACTATACCTGTCTTGGACATCAAAAAAACCAAAAATTCGTCTCAAAAACAGGATACTGAAATGGTGACAACTCATAAGACCTATTGGGTTAAGCCACGAGATCCATCTGTCTTTTTCAAATCTAATGGAAGATACAATTTTAATATTAATTTTCGAAATTATTAGGTTTATATTTTAATTTGCTTTATTGTTAAGATTTGATAGAAGATTTGATTTAGTTCTGATTTGTTTAGTAATATTTTAAAAATTTTAAATTTAAATTAAATCTCATCTAATCTAATAAAATTAAATTTGATTTAAATTAGTTATCATATTTTTAAATTTTTAATTTAAATCAAATTTAATTTAAATTAATGATGATAATTTTAGAG
>NC_029793.2:8235634-8241737 GCF_000816755.2 Arachis ipaensis | reverse complement strand
TTGAAATTTTAAAATTAAAATTAAATTATCTTATTCTATTTTTAAATGATTTGTTAGGTGACTATTTAAACTATTAAAGTTGATGCTGCCTATGCGAATTTCAAACTCAAAACCACAGAATACAAAATAATAAGTTCAGTTACATGGAGATCCACGAAGCAAAATTTCTCTGCAGCTATGGCGGCGAGATCAAGCCCTCCGGATGCATCAATAAGCTCGCCTACGTCGGTGGCACCAATAAGCTTCTTTATGTCGACCGTGGAATTGACTTCACAGCCATGGTTGCCGAAATCTCCAGCCTCTTTGACGGCGCCTGTAACGGCGATTACTTCTTCAAATACCAAGTCCCCGGCAGCGATGACCTCAATGCTCTCGTCTCCGTCACCAACGACAGAGACCTCCACAACATGATGCTCGTGTTCGATCAACTCTACCGCGATTCCCCTAGATTCGCCCGCATGAGACTCTTCCTCTTCCCAAACCCTAACAAACCTCTCGATTCGGTTAAGCCAGGCTCTAATAGGCTATCTTCGAAATTTCGAATCGTTGGAAGCATGAAGTGTTTATCAGCTTTAGAGGGAAGGGCCCTCTTACCGGATTCATGTTGGAAGTTTATTATACGATTGAAATTAATCGATGGTGGTAGCTTTAGACTCTAATGTATTAAGTTTATTGATTCTAATGGGCCGATGAAATTTTTTGTCAAATAGATATACCATATTTGGATAATATATACGATTCAAGAATAATAATTTTTTTTATCTAATTATAATGTCTACGATATTTTTTAATTAATTGATTATTTATAGTAGGATTTTAATTAAGTGGGTTTTAAATTTTGATACTATCAAAATAGTATATTTGTGGTTGTATATGTTTTACATATTTTCTTGTAAATATTTTAAGGTGGCTATAAATTCATTATTCATGTAAGAATTTAGGGTAAAAAACTTAAATGAGCCAAGGCTAGCTCATATTTACCCAAATCCGCCAAATCAAATTTTGATACAACAATCCACCAGATCAAATTTTTATGTAATTCGAATCGAAATGATTCGAAATAGGTTTGCAAGTAATTCGAATTGATTGAATTCGAATTACTCCCTATCACTATTACCACGTAATTCGAATCAAGTTGTACCGAATTATGCATGGAAAATTGTCACGTAATTCGAATTAGTATGAAATGGTGACGAATTGCATATTTCGAGACATATAGATTCGAATTACTAATACATGGTAATTCGAATGGAATTGATTCGAATTATATATATATGGTGCGAATGAAGTTGATTCGAATTACTGTGAACCGGAGCTCTATATATATGCTGTGAACTCACGTTGCTCTCATCAAAGAGGTGAGATGGCTAGTGAGGATAGTTTTCTAGTGCTAGTACACCACAGAGGATCGATTAAGAGAAAAACTCGGTCTGGCGTGAAGTTCACTGATAAGGATCCTCTATGTATTATCGTGAGCCCTACGACCAGCTACGATGCTCTCGTTAGCTCCGTGCTGGTGAAGCTTGGTCTGGGAGGAGTGAAAAGGGTTAAGAAGTTTTTCTATCGCATTCCAATCACGGTGCTCCATGATACGGTGAAGTATGATTGTTTCACGATCGGGAGTGATGAGGACTTGCAGGTCATGTTTATTTCTCATAGGCAGTTTCCCGAGGTCAGGACACCAGATATGTTGGTAAAGTTGGTTGACGTCGTATCCAGCTCGGGTGGGTCGAACCGGAATGCCAACACTATAGCCGCGGTGGCCGGTTCGAGCTCGAGACCTGCGGTTGCTTCATCCTCCGTCCCAGTGTATGAGCCAGCGATCCAACTTGCCGCCTCCCAATCGTTTGCTGTTGATCTCAGCGGCAACGTTGGAGACGAGGTTGGATATGGGGAACATCTTCCGACCGAAGTACAGTGTCCTACACCGGCTGGTGTTGGAGAGGGATTGTTTGATGATCCAGATGACGATGATGTCGAGCCTGATACGATCGCTGATGAAAGCGGCGATGATGTTGGAGCGAGTGATCCGATAAGGGCTACTGGTGGATCAAGTTCTGGCACACAGCAGTACCCACCCCATTTTTCATCTTTGGACCTGGATGCCATGAGGCAGGACGAATATCCTGGGCAGCTTGCTGGATTTGGCACTAGAGATACGGAAGGGTCTGCCGGTATGACAGAGTTCCAGGTGGTCAACAATTTAAGGATAAAGATGAGGCGCTGTTGAGTGTGAAGACGTACAGCATCCGCCGAGGGGTACAGTACAAGGTAGTTGAGTCTGACTATCGCAGGTACGTGGGAAAGTGTTCTGAGTTTGAGAATGGGTGCACATGGTTGATTCGGTTGAGTCTCCGGCAACGCAAGGGCATCTGGGAAGTCAAGCGGTACAACGGACCGCATACCTGTCTCGCCACCTCCATCTCCAGCGACCATAGGAGTTTGGACTACCATGTGATAGCGACATTCATTATGCCAATGGTTAGGGCTGACGCATCCGTCAACATCAAGGTGCTTCTAAATGCCACGGCTGCACAGTTTGGCTTTAGGTCTACATATAGGAGGGTGTGGATGGCGAAGCAGAAGGCGGTTGCAATCATCTATAGGGACTGGGATGAGTCGTACAACGAGCTCCCTCGGTGGGTGTTAGGAGTTCAGTTGACGATGCCTGGTACTGTAGCTGTCATCAGGACTTGCCCTGTTCGAGTTGGGGGACAGGTGGACGAGTCCCAGGCTTATTTTCATAGGATGTTTTGGACTTTTCCCCCTTGTATCGAGGCATTTCGTCACTGCAAGCCGTTGGTGAGTATTGACGGCACCCATCTATATGGCAAGTATGGTGGAACGTTGCTTGTGGCGATTGCACAGGACGGGAAACGTCCACCACCACGTCGTCTCCCTCGACCCCTACCTGCGTCCTCAACCTCATCCATGGCATCATCGAGCCAGGCATGCTCTCGCTGGCTACGACGTGTGCCGACTCGAGCTCGCCTCTCAACACGACGTCTGTCAGGAACATCGTGGACTCGGTCCATCTCAGGAACTCGGCCTGCACCCCTCTGAGTCGCCTCCTCCGGAATAGGAATACCTCGTGGATCTCCCAAGTACATCTCTGGCGATAGGAATCTCTTCCCATGCTGATGCCACCATGCCAAGAAATCATGCGAAGGACCAGGGTCGGCCACAATATCAAACTGTAAAATGTGCTCCGCACGCTGCTGCCAGTGAAGATGCCAGTCAGGTAAGTGCGCCGGGAACCAACGGTCACCTCCTCTCCCGTCCTTCGACATCAAGAAGTCGATGTTCAGGGGGGGATGCGGTGGGGGCTGTACGCCACCAAACTGGGGTAACACTCTATCAACCTGATGCCACTCAACAACCGCAAAATATATTAGGGACGTCACACACCGCCATAACATCGTATGCCGAGGCTCCAAGACCTCCGGATGGACAACCTGGATGACGTCGAGTGCGCTATAGGGCATCCATATGAACTGAAAAAACCATATAAAATCAATAAGAGGTCTCTTTTAGAAAACATAAACTGAAAGACGACTAGATATAGATATGGACTCAGTGTACTTACATTTTCACGACATGTCTGTTGGCGACTCGGCACATGCATCGGTACAACCATGCTAGTGCCGCCGACCCCCAACTGTAGCCACCCATCTCCTCAAGTCTAGCAACAAAGGGTAGCCATCTGATGTGTATACGATTGCCGGACTTGTCGGCAAACAGCTGCGTCCCCAACAACATCATGATATAGGCACGGGCAAAGCGCCTAACTGTCTCATCGTCGGCCCCGACGGGACACTCTCCAAATGTCTCCTGGAACCATGTGCAGTTGACTGCGAATTTTTGAATTTGGTTTTCAGGAGGTAAGACACCAAGCAACTCATGGAACCACGTCCAAGCAAGCCTCCCACCCTCAATGTATAGGTGGAAGTCTGTGAGGCAACCACTAACGTAATGACCGTCCACCGGCAACCCCAGTTGGTATGCGACGTCCTGAAGCGTGATGGTGCACTCTCCGAACGGCATGTGAAAGGTGTGCATCTCAGGCCGCCACCTCTCCACGAATGCACTGACTAGCGGCTCGTCTAGTCGGAACCATCTGTCGTTCAGTCTCGCAAGATGGTACAAGACGGCCATCTGCAGGTACGGAACGTACCTCTCATCAAGACGCATCCCCTGCTGCCGCCTAACGCTGGATATGCAACGCCGAGGCTGGACAGTAGATGAACCGCATAATTAGAATATTTTCACAAACCACTATCATATTCAATTCATTTCATAAAGAAATAAAAAATTAATCGTTCGATGCAAAAACCATTAGCAAAAAATAATAAACATTAAACCCTAAAAAAAGTAAACAAAAACCGCTAGCCCATACCTCTACCCTAAACCACTTCCCCAAACCGCTAACAGACACTAAAACCACTATCAAAAATCATTAACAAAAATAACTAACAAAAACCGGTGACAAAAACCACTAGCCTATACCACTATCCTAAACCGCTAACACTAACATAACCCACTATCAAAAACCATTAACAAAAACCACTGGCCAACACCACTTTCCTAAACCACTATTTTCAAACCACTATCCTAAACCACTAACAATAACATAAACCACTATCAAAAACCATTAACAAAAACCACTGGCCAACACCACTTTCCTAAACCACTATTTTCAAACCGCTATCCTAAACCACTATCAAAAACCGTTAACAAAAACCACTATCATAAAACCACTATCATAAAACCAATATCATAAAACCACTATCATAAAACCACTATCATAAAACCGCTATCTTAACAGAAAACACTATAAACAGCGCAACATCAGCGACCACTAACCTCGTCGTTGATCACCCCGGCGATATGAGCAACTCCATCCAAACGATAAAGCCTCCCCGGATCGTCCCCCATCACCTGAATATGCCGCTCCGATCTTACTCGGCCCGAATGTTGGTCGTTTTCTCTGGGATTTGGTGAGGTATGAGAATGAGATAGTGATTCGAATGAACTTGGTTCGAACTCCTTATATAGGCGAATCCATTGTAATTCGAAACAAGTCGACTCGAATTACTAAGTGTAGCCAAAATCAAGTAATTCGAATCAATATGATTCGAACTATACTCGTGTGTCCCTCTCCATGTAATTCGAATTAATATAATTCGAACTTCTCCTTAATAATCAAATGAACTCCACTCGAATTACGTGACAATTTTCCATCATAATTCGGTACAACTTGATTCGTATTACGTGGTAATAGTGATAGGGAGTAATTCGAATTCAATCAATTCGAATTACTTGCAAAGCTATTTCGAATCATTTTGATTCGAATTACATAAAAATTTGATCTGTTGAATTGTTGTAGCAAAATTTGATTTGGCGGATTTGGGTAAATATGAGCTAGCCTTGGCTCATTTAAGTTTTTTACCCAAGAATTTAATCTTGAGTTTATATTTAGTATTGATGACAATTAAAAATTTATTTTGAGTATATATTTTAATTTTATGAAAATTTGTAAATATTTTATTTATAGTATTAAGGGTTTGTTTGGAAAGCTTTAAAAGTAATTTTTTAAGTTTTTGACTTATAAAAAGTAGTAGTATTAATGTTTGGTGCAATTTTCAAAACCAAATTGCAACTTTTTAAGAAGCTATTTTGAAGCTTATAGAGAAGTTAAAAAAATGACTTCTCTCAACATTTTAATATTTTATTATTTTACTTTCTTTTCATTTTTACATGGGAATGATTAAACATGTTAAACAAACTTAAGACATTATTACATTTATGTTTAATTTTTATTAATTAACAGAAATTATTTTAACATGATATATAACTTAGTCAAAGTATATGAACTGTATTCTTTTTCCATTAAAATTACATTGTCTTCAATGATAAAAGATGGTTTTAATTTTATTTCAAATAGTTTTTTAAGTTTATATATCTAGCAATTAAATATTTAATACAAGATTTCAAACAACTTAATAAAATTATATAGCCCAAATTTTTTTTTTAAATATTTTTTATTGTACAAAATTTATAAGATAAAATATTTTATATGTGAATAAATTAAATTTAAGTCTTT
>NC_029793.2:8221333-8235586 GCF_000816755.2 Arachis ipaensis | reverse complement strand
TTATTAAAAAAACTATTAAAATAATATTTATAGCATGATTTAGATCGATTTACAAAATAAAAAAACGATACAATTTATTTCAATTAGATAAATTTACAAGTAAAATTTGGATATAATATAAATTTAATTAAAAAATTAGTGATAAATTGGTAGTATTGCAATTTACGAGAAAAGTTATTAATAGCTACTTCTCTTATTCTATTTTTAAATTTTTCTATCTTCCAACCTTGTAAAATTAGACGGTTAATCTCTCTTAAACGGTTAATCACTCATACAAACTTATAAATATTTTATTTTTTTGACATTCTCAATATTATAAATGGTCATGCAACAAATGAAATTAAAATATATATATATAACTTAAATTAAAAAATTAATGCTCAAGAGAGTACATAAAAAATTTAAAAAAATTGTCATTTAAAAATTATATCTCAATTAAAAATTTAATAAATAAAGAGTGAATACCCCATCCGACCCCTGACAATTATCTCGAAAGGACAACGAGTCCCCTAAAAAAAACACCCAATCCGGCCTCTGAACTTTTTTTTTGGGACTGATTAGCCCCTGTGTCAAAAAAAAAAACAACATTGATTTTTTTGGCACAGGGGCCTCGTTGTCCTTTCGAGGTAATTGTCAGGGGGCCGGATTGAATTTTTTTTTGTTAAGGGCCTCGTTATCTTTTGAAGTAATTGTCAGGAGTTATTTTGGATTTTTCTCATAAATTAAATTACATCTCAATTAAAAATTTAAAGTATTTTTTGAATTAATTTAGTGTAAATCCTAATAAAAAATCGTCAATAGGTGGAAGTTAGAAGTTAGTGAGTGGAAGAAACAACAGTGTTAACAGCGGGTAGTTAGAAAACACAATAGTGCTAATGGTGAGTAGTTAGAAAAAAGTAATCATGTTAATAGTGATTGATATCACTCATGCGTTTTCACTTATTTTAACGGTTTAGAAAGAAGTAAACGTGTTAATAATGTTAACATTGAAGAGTTTAAATTTAAATTGGTTTCTAAAAAAATAATGGGTGATTTTAAATGGACAGTTTCAAATTATATGATACGGACATTAATCAGTTAGTCAAAACCACATATCTCCCTATTATTTTAAAACCGTCAATCTTTTCTATTATTTAAAACCGTTCATCTTTCCTATTCAGTGTAAACGAGATAATTATAAATGTATATGGTAAACGAGATAAATCCATGTGATGTAAATTGGTAAATACGCTACAAATTATATATTTCGATAATTCAACAACAACAACAACAACAAAGCCTTGTCCCACTAAATGGGGTCGGCTACATGAATCAAACGACGCCATTGTGCTTTGTCATGTATCATGTCTACAGAGAGACCGTTTACTTGTAGATCTCGTTTGACCACCTCATGGATGGTCTTCTTAGGTCTCCCTCTACCTTTCGCCCCTTGTCTATCTTCCATCTCATCCACCCTCCTGACTGGATGTTCTATCGGTCTTCTTCTCACATGTCCAAATTTAGTAAAATGACTCATTTCATTA
This sequence comes from Arachis ipaensis, assembly GCF_000816755.2. NCBI lineage: Eukaryota > Viridiplantae > Streptophyta > Magnoliopsida > Fabales > Fabaceae > Arachis > Arachis ipaensis. Next base: position 8,234,063 of record NC_029793.2, on the reverse strand, counting down.
CATACCATAAAACTGATGATGAAACAAATCTTTTTTATCTGTTTTTAAAGAGGTTGTGTACGAGTTAAACCCTAAAGTGGTCCCTGATATTCACAAAATGCACCGATTTAGTCCCTGACTTCTCAATTGCACTAATTAAGTCCTCCAGATTGGAAAAAATGCATCAACTTGGTCCCCCTCATATTTTCCGGTCATATTTCTTACCGACGAGAGTGACATGGCGAATGAGTGCCACACTGGAGTATGTAACGGTTGGTTGATATGGCAAATGAAAGTTTAAACCCCAATTCGGTCCCTGATCCCCTTTTAAACCCTAACTCAGAAGTAGCGCAGCACTTCTTCGTCCTCATAATCTTTTTCTCTGCTCATTCTCGTACCCATTGCTTTGCTGGTTGGATGATGGTTGGACGTGCCTCTGCTCTGACTTGGCCTCCTTGTGGTTGATTGCATAGAACTTCACTTTCCTTCATCTGCACATCCAAGGCAGTGGGAGGCACATCTGCAAAATGTTCATAGTCAAGAAGATAAGCAGCAACCTCCCTAAACCTGTTTCCCCCACCCGAACCGAGCACTTCAGACCTGGTTGTCCAAGAGCTTTACCAACAAAATCTTTCGGATTGTTTCACAATTGCTTCATTCTCACCACGGCTATTCAAGAAATAGTAAGCACCCCCAAACCCACTATGAATAGAAATTGGATCTGCCCCATCTTAATTGCCTTTACAATGTCTTTGACCATATCTTTCATCCTATTAAGATGATTTGACTGCCCTAATATCTCAATAATCCCACTCTTGTCCCTTTGTTGCATATCGCGTCCGGTAGGTGACAAGCACGGTGTGGATGAGCTCCTATGAATAAGATTCCTTGTGAGAAGAAGGGACAAATATTTCCGTACAGCACTAAGGTTGTTCTTCAATACTAAATCCCCAAATGTTAGTGAGCTCTGTTCAGTAGGCACATTAAGGGCAACCTGCAGCCTCCTCTTCACAGTATGTGCATTGTCACCTCAATCCAATTCCATGCTCAGAACACACCCGGTATCGGTTTGCACAAAAACCCTTCTCCTCCCAGCAGGTTTCTTCTCTCCTTTAATGCTCTTATTCCCTCCCCCCCCCCACCACGGTACTCCGTGCTTAAAGGGCTCCTCGTCACTGCCACAACCATCTAGGTTTGAATTGGGCTGTCCAATTTACTAGACATGAACCGTGGTTGACGACTGAGATCAGACAATTTTCACAGATGGCGACAGAGCTGGCGGCGATGGAAGAAAGCTTCTTTTCTCGCAGTAGTTGCCAAGAACTCCAAAGCCAACGACAATTTTGAGGACCGATCTCTTGTTTCCCAACAATCATTAATTGGAAGGGAATTTGATCCAAATATCAGCACAGATCCAGAGTTGAACAAAATGGAGATAGATTCTAGCTGGTTTTCTACATTGAAGCCATCATCATTATCCCCACATGGAAGAACAATAAATTTACAGATAATAATACCAATATTTTCTATCATAATTCATAACAACATAATAAATATTACAAACAGAAAATTAAACTTGGTTTATACATGAATGAGCTTATATTAATATCAAAGGCTTCTTGATTGCTTATTTCTATTGCCACACACGGTCTTATATGAAAACTATTCACAAAATCTCAATTCTTAACATAGAAACACAGATCCAGACTCAGCAAACTCATGCTTCCTAAAATTCACTTTCATAACCACAAATTAAAAAATTAAGCATTTTATGCACAAATTTTGTGCCTTTTTTTTTCTCTTTTGTCAAGCTGCCGAGCATTAAAATTTAATAAATTCTTTTTAAAAATGACTAAATTAAAATAAACCTGAAAACCGATAAGCATTTGAATGATATATTAAAGAAAAAAAAAGAAAAAGATGCAAGATTTATCAACCACTCAAAATAACAAACACAAAATTGACGCTAAATAAAAGAAAGCTTCCAAAATCGAAACCATAAAATTGAGCTGAGAAAAATAAAAAATAAAAGGAACGAAGAAATCGAAAGGGAAAAAAAGAACTGTGAAGAAATTATTATTTACCACATGATGATGAAGAAGAAGCAATGGGTACGAGAATGAGTAGGGAAGAAGAAGAAGAAGATTATGAGGACGAAGAAGTGCTGCGCTATTTTTGAGTTAGGATTTAAAAAGGGGATCATGTACTAAATTGGGGTTTAAACTTTCATTTGCCACATCAACCAAATGTTACACACTCTAGCGTGGCACTCATTCGCTACGTCACTCTCGCCGGCAAGGAATATCACCGGAAAATATGAGGAGGACCATGTTGATGTATTTTTTTTTTCAATCTGGAGGACTTAATTATTGCAATTGGGAAGTCAGGGGCTAAATTGGTGCATTTTGTGAATCTCAGGGACCATTTTAGGGTTTAACTTGGTTGTGTACTTATGTAATGTTCACCAAACTATTATATTTGATGATGTCATAAAATATTTGAATAATTTTTAAAAAGTGCTGTGGACTTGTGGGATAAGTTGGGTACAAAATTATTATACTCTATCCTGGTCAAACTCAAGTGGTTTCAAATGGGACCTTATTACGTGCTATTGTTAGTAAGAATTTGAAAAATTGAGAAAATTGTTTATCTTTTATTGAATTTGTTTATAATAAGACTATTCATTTTTTCACATATTTTTCTCCTTTAAATTTGTGTATGATTTTAATCTTTTTGGACTGTTTTGGACTTATGATATTTACTCTTGAGAAGGTAAAGCTGAAAAGGTTAAAGTAATGCACTTGAAAGCACGTGAATTAATTAAAAAGAAAAACAGGTTGACCACTCAAAGAGTGAATAAAGGTTGAAAACAACTTGTCTTTGAATTTAGTGAGTAAATATGAATTTATTTAAGAAAGGAGAGGTTTCCTACTCAAAGAAAAATCAGTATAATATTTTTTATATTCTTTATTTTTTAATAACAAGATATTTTGTTTTCAATAATTTTTTGTTTGTATTTATTAAAATCATTCAGTACATTTATTTTATTAAATCACTTGATTTTTAGTTAATAAAATCTAATAATTCACAAAAATGATATATCCAATATGGACAAAGTCAAACTCATTATAATTAAATATACTTCTTCTACTTATGGTTTGAAGCGGCTCTAAGCTTTCTACAACTTTCATTAAAAATATTATTTTGCATGCTAATTGCTTGTTAAAAATAAAATAAATTCAGTTAATATTAAATTAGTATTATCTTTATCAATTATTCTTTTTAAGTTGTTCGAACAAATTTAAATTAAAAGCAATGTCTTGACTGTTATTTTTAAAAAACTATTCTTAATTTATATGTAAAATTATTTTATTCTACATATAGTATAAACGATGTTTTTGTAATAATTTTCTTTTAATACTATACTAGAAAGAACTTTAACACATATTGGGTACCCTTTAACACATACCGGTAATCCTTCAATTTTCAAAAATCAAAAGTTCTGTTTTTACTATTTCGTAATAAAAATAGTAGTCTTTAATTACAGTGTAATAATTACAAAGTATCAGTATTTCAATAATTTTTAATCATTAATTTTAATTATATAGAAAGAATTTTAAATGTATTAAGTACACGGGCCGGGCTCTGAATGAAATAGAAATTCTGTTCGTTCACCCGGTAAAGGTAGTCCGGGGAATGCCATCAAGTAACTCGCATCCGTTTGATTGTTGGGGCAAGCAACGGAACTAAGATGGATTTTAATAACTCTCTGTGTTACCCACCTGCTTCAGGAACAGATGATTCCGCAGCTTATTTATCTTCTGTAAACTTCGGTACGGAGTTAATGATTCAATCAACTATTTTATTATAGCAGCCCCATCACCCACTAGAAGAGAGTTTATACCTGAGTTGGTAGTACCACTCGAATCAACATTCTCAGGTGTGTGTGTCACATGGTGGGTTGCACCAGTGTCTAAGTACGTACCATGCTGGGTCAGTAGCACTTTCTGGTAAAAAATATAAATAAATTATTTTAAAATAGAATACGATTTATAATTAAAAAAATCCTTGTTAAATATGCTTATTCCGGTGTACCTGTGTATTTCTGGAAACGATAATAATGGTTGCCATTGTTAAATATGGCTTATTTTTTTAATTTATAATTAAAAAAATCCTTGAAAAAGCCATGCTTGTTATCTGTGTATTTTTGTGTACTCTTATATACTGTTTGTAGATCTATATACTATTTGGAGATGATGATAATTGATTAAAAATGCGGGATTGAAAAAAATTAAAGGGAGTTCGCAGGAGATTAGGCAAACTTGCTCTAAACCGAAAAAAAAAAATCGTATTTGGGAAATTAAAGTTTAAAAATGGTTTTGGGGGAAATATTAATTTTTTTTTTTATTTCTGAAAAAAACCCTTTATTACTCTGTACAGGCTCATCCTTACTTAAATGCTCCTTACTAAGTATGGAGTGCTACACACCTTATTAATTCATTAAATCTGAACTCTTCATTTATTATATTTTATTTGAATGGTCTAGATTTAAAAAGATAATTTATTAATCAGGTTAACTATTTTTTTATAATTTTTTTTAGGGTGGGTGGTACCGCTCAGATTGCGGCCAATCTTCCTAACCGCGCGCGGGCCGGGCTTAGAGCGCGTGAAACTCATCACTATCTCGTAAGGGCGTTGAGACCATAGCATGTTAAACGAAAGCGTCGCTTTCTCTGTAGTGTTTTCACACAGCTGCCCGCCTAGAAGAGCCACTCGCTCCGTAGTGTTGTCACACAAGATAAGCACGCAGCCCGCCAGCTGGCCGGGCGAATCGAAGTTATCTTCCGGTCAACTGTCCACCCAGTCAAGTGCAAAAAACACAGTAGAATCACGCAACGCACGCTGCTGGTGTGCTTCCTGCCCGCGAGGAAAGAAGAGCGACAAGGTTTAGTTCAGATTTGACTGTTTGCAGCATGGGAGCGGATTACCCAAAAAATCCCTGGGAACAATGAAAAAAAAGATATCTCGGTAACGAAAACCATAGGGGGCTGTATTGGCGAGATCCAACGGTGAACAGCTGTCCAAAAGAAAAACCGCCTGGAAGTCCGAGGACCTTTAGTACCCTTTCCCCGAACCAGCAGCCTTTGCGCCAAGCAAGACCGCCCTTGTCCTTTCTCCATTCCGCCTCCTTCTTAGCTTTGTTCCAATAGAGTCTAAGGCAAAGCAAAAGTAAGTGGGTTCGTATGCCTACTTTACCTACTTGACGAAAGGGAACGAACTTAGTTTCGTTTCCGGGTTTATGGACTCCTTCCTTTTTCTTTTTTTTTTATGTCGTGACGCTTTGGTTACCGGCAAACGCTTCCAAAGGCGACCCTCTCGAGTTTCCGGCTGTTTCCTAGATTGAAGTAGCCTTTCTTTCGTCGCCCTACCAAACGAAAGAAGTCACTATCAAACAGCTCGCCCTACTGAAGTACCAAAGGTGCGCTCCGCCCGGTGACTAAGAAAGAAATTGGTTTGTGCTTTGAAGTGATGAGGTCGCAAAGAGGGGGGCTCCTATTGACTAAAGGTTGGTTCTTCGGTTTCCTTTAGAATGAAAGTCGCTATGAAGCCCCTACTACTTATACTGACTTTGTTTGATTAAATAAAAAGGCGAACCCCAACAAAACAAGTCGTATGGGGTGGGGTGCTTGTGGTAAGCTGCCTTGGATATGAGTATGAGGAATTCCTACAAAAAGGCAAAGTCCGGTATTTGACGAAGGAAGATATATCTATCAATAGATAGGATTTAGTGTTCGATATAGGGGATAGGATCCATCTGCTCTTTTTCTCTCTCCATTTTTTTTTAGCGTTATATCTGATCTGCTCTCTCTAAAAAAAATGGGGATTTAGGATACATAGAAATCTAAGGGGTGTCTATTCTATTCCTCTTTAGAGTAGAGAAAAAAAAAAGATAGCTGAACGAGATATCTTTTTTCTATCTATCATTGATTCAATCTATGAATCAAGTCGAAAGACTTCTTTGGGTTCCCCGAAGCCCCGAATGGATTGTGGATCGTTTCTGCTAGTTAATGAAATGTTTTCATGTTACAGAAGATCCGAAGAATATTTGAAACTACTTTCAAACCATCACACGGCAACTACCGTAAGAATTGTAGGGATTCCAATTTGGACTCCATCTCTGAGTAGCAATACAGTGCCCAGCAACAACCCATGCCTTGCGAGGCTGAGGCCTCTTGAAGCCGTCTGATCGCGGTCTCTGACTTGTGAATCTTTTTCTCTACCCCCACCAGGTCATCGAAAACGATTCGGTAAAAGCAACAACAATTTCATTATTGTTGCTATCTGAAATCAATCAGTCAGCGTCCTAACCCTACGAAAACGGTTGAAGAGTTCGTATCCTTCGTAGTGAGAGAGTGAGTTCCGGTTTACTTTGAAGGCACGAGGTGAGGGATAGTCTTAGCTGCGAGGCCCCGTACTAAATATGATAACAGGGATGTAAGAGGAGTATGGAGTTGGTGCACATAGTAATGCCAGGGTCTCGAATGCAAAACTATATATATATACTCACATAAAAAGCAAACAAACTTATAATAATTTTATTTTGTGTGAAACAAAATTAGAATTAATATTTTTAATTTTTAATGCAATCAAAGAATTTTAAATAATCCTATAAGTGTAATTTAGTATTTTAAAATTGATGCGTAAAATATATTTTAGTATTTTAAAGAGTAAATGGTCAAATTAATTTTTGAAAGATTATTCGTTTTCTAATTTGGTTTTCGTAAGATTTTTTTAATCAAGTTCGTCTTTTAAAGATTTTAAATTAGTCATATTGGTCATTCTGTCACTTCCTTTGTTAACGGCATCAGAGTTTGTTGATGTAGTACGTTAAATAACATAACACACACCTAATAGTCCTAATTGACTATTAATATTATTAGTTAATGAAATTACATCAAATGAATTCCAATTTGAGAAATTTCAATACCTCAAGTTCTCTTCTCAATTAGACTTTAATTTGATCAAATTTCATAAATTTATAGTGTTAATATTCAATTAAGGTTCTTAGGCTGCATTTTATTTTAAAAATAGAATAAGACAAGACATTGAAAACTAGACAGAGAGGACAGAGGCACACAAATTAGTGTTCTTATATTTTGTTTGGTGATAAACTAAAACAAATTATAAAAGTCTAATTTATTATCAATTTTTTTATTCAAAAAATTTAGGAAGATAAATATAATAATAAGAGTTATAATTATAAAAAATTAACAAGGATAATGAAAGAAAAAATAAAAAATAAGTTGTATCTTTTGTTAGTGTCTCTGTATCTTTCTTGGATAGATGTACACAAAATACATTAATTCAGTATTTCTTGACACAATGTCTTTGTCCATGTCTCATCTGTCAAATACGATTTTGTGACTCTGTATTTCTGTTTCAGTATCTCGTGCCTGTAAACAAACGCACCCTTAGGTGTGTGTTGTGGTGTCACTTAAGGTGTCACATTAGCAAATTTTGACCCATCAACAAAGAAAGTGATAAAAGGACTACCATGACTAATTTAAAATCTTTAAAGGACGAGTTTGATTAAAAAAAAATTTCGAGGACCAATTTAAAAATCGAATAATCTTTCAGGGACTAATTTGATCATTTGATCATACTTTAAATATGAACTACAAGGGAATTTTTTGTTTTTAAACTAATGCTATAAGGATCTTTTAGTCTCTTAAAATAGAATCTACAAAAAAAAATTTTTAATTTTCTTTAAAGTTTAACTTTGTTTGAGTTATATAAAAAGGTATTTTGGTCTTTTCCAAATGAACTAAAAGTGTAATTAAGTTTTTTTTAAATCAAATTTAAATTTTTAATTTCTAATATAATCAAACAAGATGAATTAATTTTATAATGGCATTTTAGATTTATTTTTTAAAAAATTAATGGAAAGAGGTTGTTGTTTCGAGTTATTATCTGAAATCAAGTTTTGAACCTGAACATGAGGTCCAAACACTTAAGGTTAAGGGTTCTGATTTGTTCGTTGTTATTTCCGACTCGTGTAGGTGACGCCATGTAGATTGGACTTGTCGTTGTTGAATCGACTTAGACGTAGCTTATTTGTGGTTTATCCATTCTTTATTTAGAGTGTGGGCGAGACCTATGTTTAATGGGTGTAGGTATGAACAATTGCTTTATTCTTTCTAAAATTATTATGAAAGAATTTTAGTTTTTAGAATTCACATTTACTATGTCTAATATAATTAAACAAACTTTATTCTAAAAGCGTATTTCAGTAATTTTAAAATTAATGCTAAAAATTAATTATTTTTTAAATGAATTTGATGAGTATTTTAGTCTTTCTGTAATTAAATTCAAATTTTAATTTGTAATATAGTTAAAATACTTAAACATAAAAGAGCATTTTAGTCCGTTTAATATTAATCCTAGAATACTAACTTTTAAGAATATTAAAAAATGTCTTTAACCCTTTTAAAAAATTAATATATAATTTTACCTAAATTTAAATAATATACTATCTTCATATATTACATATGTATTTTGTTATTTTTCATTACAATTATGTTTTTACTGGAGATATATTTATTCACGTTTGATTATTTTTATCATGATCTTAAAATTATTGGTGATATTTTTATTATTTTTGTCATTTAAAATTATTTTTTTTGGCATTTAGATTCTTGAAAATATTTTTAGTAATTTATTTTTATTTTTCTACTTCTTGGTGACATAACTTGCTTTTATTAGATAGACTAATTTATTTATAATTCTTTACAAGATATTATATACTATATTTTGATTATCCAATTTTTTTTAAAATTGATTAAGAGACAAATTTATATATTTTCAGTTTAAAAAATGAATTTATATTTTAAATTAATTTTTTTCATGCCTTTTGATAAACTATGTTTTATTCATGTAAATATTTTTTACTTAAAAAAAAAATTTCAACTCAATTTCCTCTCAAACAAATCCAATAATGTCCATTTTCATCGCATAAAGGTATAAAGCCATAATAAAAATTATTGCTAAAAATTTGCACAATTTACTCTAAATTAGCCAATTAGCCATAACCATTCTTTCAAAGCCGATTCTTGGTTCAAATTAGCCGCTCTAACTACTAATTTATGGTTCAATCGATTCGATCGTAGTTTAACCGAAAACCCATTTTTAATAAAATAATACATAAAATATAAATACACACAGGAAAATATAATTATAGTCTAATATAAATTTTAAAATATTATCCATAGTAAAAATATTACATAAACCACAATGTTATGATCTCTTTCAAATACAAACTCAAAAGTCAAATTAAAAAAAAAATCATAAAATGCCATATGATAAACTATTTAAGATTATTCACAATCTTACACCACACAGTAATAAAAAATCACAGTTAACGTATTAGCTAACAACAATGAGAGTTAAAAAGTACTTAGAAGAGAGCAGACTGAGCAGTGAGCACACAAGGGGACAGGGCACAACCGGAGGGGATGACGCGACGGAAGGGGAGGAGCGTGGTGGAACAGATGGAGGCAGGAGGCGAGACCAGTTGCAGCTGCGGCCATGGCTGTGCGATGGAGGCAGCTTCCAGAAGTTGCAACGACGACCGTAGCAAGGTGATGTCTGGACGGAAGTGAAGGAGTGAGGGAGGAGATCAATGAAAAGAAGGAGATGGAGAATGAGACTGTGAGATAGACGAGGCATGAGGGTGCTGCTGACGGTTTTGGACTTTGGTAGTTTGGTTAGAATTTCTCTCCTCTAAACCAAACAGCAGGATTTTGGACTTTTGGGAGAAAACCGACTGGGTCCCACTAGTTCAGTTTGACCGGTCGACTGTGGCTTCTGAATCTTTCGGTTATAGTATCTAATTGATTCATTGTTTTCACTTGTTTACGGTTCGATCGATCGGTTTAAACTGATTTTCAAAATCTTACATTACAATAATAGCTAAAAGAGAATATCTATATATTTATACAAACTTACCTCTTTATCTTATAATTCATCATATATGTATACAATGTTTAATATTGTTGACAACAATAATAATAATAAAAATAAAAATAATATTTTATTAATTCAGCTATGAAGTATACTTGGAACTTAACATATGTTTAATTATTTATTTACTGAATTTAACTACATTTTTCTATTGAGACTTTAAATATTTCTAATAGTATGTTTGATAATTTAGTTTTCATATTAATACACAAGTTAAAATGGCTTAAAAATTGAAAAGAATTGAAATAGTAAAGCGACAGAATAGAAACCACTAGTAAAAAGATAAAGCCAATTAAATGTGTTAAATATCTAATTAACTTATTTTTTAAAAAAAAAAGCTAATAACAAAAATAGAATAATTAGTATTGATTTTTTTTCACACAACACATTTGTTTATCAAAACCGTTTTTCACAAGATTTATATTTTAAATATTCTATGTATTTATCATTCATATACTCAAATGTATGATAAGATAGGTTGGATTAAATAATATATATTTTATGACCACAATCTATATATGTGTATATATGTGTATGTATGTCATATTTTATTACTAACCAAATTCCAATCAAATAGAAAATAAAGCCAAATATTTATATTTACTTTTATCATATCTCGATAATATTATAATTGTTCTTGCAAAAAAAAAAGTTTAATAAAAAAATTTTTCATATAAAAAATATTAACTAAATCTACTAAATAAATATTATATTTATTTTTTTATAATATTATATTCATTTATTTCTATATTATATGTAAAAAAAATAAAACAATAAAAGTATTCAAAAACATCACATGGACAATAATAGAATAATGGAGGAGTTTCATCAAGTTCTCCTCGATACTTTTCTGGTGTAAAAATCGTGCACTAGCTTTCGCCCTCTATACACTGTAATTCACCTTATTGAAAATCCCTAAATTAAAAAGAGTCACTTTACTTGGTTTCCCTTTGCTCCCAAATTAGATCTCAGTCATCTCACAGACTCCTTCCACTTTTCAGCAATGGCAGTCGCTCTCCAACGTCTTACCTCCCAATCCCACCGTCTTCCATCTCTCTCCTCCTTCCTCGCCAAATCTCTAATCGCCCGATCCTCCGCCACCACCTCCACCTCCTCCTCAACTTCCTCCTCAAAGAAGGTCTCCGACCGCATCGTGCGCCTCTCAGCAATCGACTTCGAGGGCAAGAAGCACGAAATTCTGGGCCTTTCAGGCCACACCCTCCTTAAAGCCCTAACCAACTCGGGCCTTATCGACCCAGCCTCCCACCGTCTGGAAGAGATCGACGCCTGCTCCGCCGAATGCGAGGTTAACATCGCCCAAGAATGGCTAGACAAGCTCCCTCCACGTTCCTATGAAGAAGAGTACGTTCTCAAGCGCAATTCGAGGGCTAGGGTTCTCAACAAGCACTCCAGGCTCGCCTGCCAGCTCACTCTTAACCATGACCTTCAAGGTATGGTCGTCGCCGTCCCGGAACCCAAACCCTGGGACACTAACTAATATATAAAATTTTCCCTTTTTTTTTTATCTTCCTTGAATTGGGGGATTTTTGTTAAGTGAAAAAATAATGGCTTTGAGAAAAGATTGGAAACTTGTTGAATTGTTATTTTGTAATTTGTACTGTTTTAGACTTGCGATGAACCGGTATTCGCTCCTTTATATGCATAAGTACTGCTGCAATTGCGTATTGTGATGCAATGTTGATAACTCTGCATTGTTTCATTTTTGTGGGTTATCTTGTGAGGTCACTTTGTTTAATTATAAAGAAAACAATCATAGAAAGAATAAAGCTACTTGGAGATTGGGAATGATTTTGGATGATTTTGTTAAGTGGATGAGGATCACGGTAGAATATATAGTTCGAATATATAGTTCAGGGATCCATTTGCTGGTTTTTGCTAATAATATTAATAACGTAGAGAGATTTAGAGGGCTTTTTTGGCAAGAATTATCAAATCTGAATTCATCGGAATGATGTTCGTTATGTCTTTTTGAAGGAGTATTGGAATAATCAGTTTTCTTTTGGTGTATTACACAGTTTTGGTTTGGTTTGAACATGCGCAAGATGTGTGCTTTGTGTTGTGTTTAATTTGAATAGTTGTTTGGTCAAGTGCTTTCCGTAGGAGAAAAATATTGCTGTTACTGAGAGTACAACTTTAATTCTTTATAGATTTTAGAACTGCACCAAGAATAAGGGATTGCACCCATTATTACAGGCATCATGGCTCTAGATGTTAAGCTCATGAAATCCTAAGGCCATAGTAAAGCCAATAGTAGTTAAACAAGTAAATTTAGTTGACCACCTGTTGGTTGGTAAATTGATGTACGTTCTTTTGTAGTTGCTATGAGTTTTGGTTTCCTTGCTTCTAGTAGAAATGGGTAGAAGACACAAACCTAGTCAATGAATCAGTGAGTGCCAGTTTCCATGAGGAAAGGGACTTTTGTGGTTTATTAGATGCATGGTTTGCTATTCAAAGCAATGATAGATGAATGTGTTTTTTGAATAATTTAAGTATATTTTGGACTAGGAAAAGGTAGATTGCTGCAACATATTGTTAAAGTAGAATGAGGTATCAGGTATGCTAGTTTTTGTGAATAATTAAAGAAGGTTGGTTATGTTCAGCAGTTAAGCACAGTTTCAACATCAAGATGCATAGAACTTTTCGCCCCTCCTATTCTTTTTCAAGCTACATGAATGTTGGATGTGTTTTTTTTTTTTTTTAATGCAATCTT
>NC_029793.2:8214347-8221322 GCF_000816755.2 Arachis ipaensis | reverse complement strand
GCTTTACTATGCTTTTGGTCCTTGTAAAATATTGGCAATTTTGGTACCCGCCCAAGATCTCATGAAACAGTTGTTTGGTGTTAGTAAATGCATGTGTCCATTAAAGTGTTGAAATCCAGCAATTTATAACACATGAAGAATGCATCACATTTAGAGAAGATATGAATGGGAGGAGTAATGTTTATGTGCAATGGATTTATTGACACTTCATGTAGGCTGCGTTTGTTTGCTTAGACATGGACACTAATACATAGACACGGTGGTACACGTCCACTGTTTGTTTGCTGAGACACGATTTTTGAATGGGCACGGTGGTACACAGATACACACAGAATACATGTTTTTAGTGTCTCTCCTTAAAGCTGAGACACTGAGACACAACTTATGAGACACAACTTTTTTCACTTTTATCCCTAGTTAATTTCAAAAATTCCAACCTTATCCCTACCTCAACCCTATCCTAACCCCTTTCTCTACTCCCTCTTCCTTCTCCGTCAGTCTTCTACCTCTCTCCAGATTCTTCTCCTCTGCCATAGATCTTGTCGCCGCCGCCATGCCTCCATCCTCCGACGGTCCTCTCTCTCCATCGCCGCACTCTTCTTTCTTGCTTTCTTAAATTTGTGTCTCTTCCGCGCTCTTCTGTCGTTGCCTTTCTCGGATCTGTGCTGCCTCTACATCGCTGCCCCCACTTGTACAGATCTGTTGTCCTCGCCGTCCATTCCTCGTGACACAGAGTCACAGCACCGTCCAACCCACAGCGAGTCGCAGCATCGTCCAACCCTCTCGACACAGCAAGTCAGTGTCGCCATCCAACGCTCGTGACCCAGAAAATTGCAGCACCTTCCTCTGCTCCTTCTCTCACTGTCTCCCTCATCTCTTTCATTCTCCTGCGATTTTTTTTAATTTTGGTTATGGTTACTGTGATTATTGCCTCTGTCTTCTCTGTTTTTTTTTTCTTTATATTTTTTTGAGACAAATGGTGATTATTAAAAAATTATCAGTGATTTTTTGGTAATTAGATGATGATGAAGATGATAAATCCGATAATGATAGTGATGGTGGTAGTAGATGGTGATGGTGGCTATGGATAGTGGTAGTTGTGGATACATTGGTGTTATTGGTGATGATAAATTTGTCATTTTGATAAATTTGTGTATACCAGTGTACTGTTATGTATAATGTTGCCAAACAAGATAAAAATTTTGTGTATGTTCATGTCTATGTGCTGTTGTGTCTTTGTGTCTCTGTCCATTGCTGGTTAAGACAGCAAACAAACGGAGCCGTATTGTTTCTTGTCCAAGGTTCAAAATAAATTAGTAGTATGTATTATAGGCTACAGCTCCTTTATCTGTCCACAGGATGCAAACTAACAACCGCTGTATTATCTTTATATCCATGTTTTGCAAGATGTGTTATAGCTTCCAACTGTGTTTCATGAGGGTTTTTTTGTGTTTTTTTTTGGGTTATCTGTGATAATCTTTTGAACAAAAAAATAATGGCCATATCTACATGTATTTCCCTATACGTATTCTGTATTTCATAAAATTGTTTGTATTTACATGATAAACTTAGGCAAATTTCTGATGCGTCATTGATTTATAAAATATAATGATGTGTTGGAAGCCCAGGTGTGCTAATAAGTTGGTATGTATATGCTTTCTAGAAGAGGACATATGATAAGGTTTGCTAATGACTGATATACAAATAATATATTATTATTGCTCGGTGAACAATTTTAGGAGTCTTATTTTCATCAAATACTACATAAGATGAATGACTTGCTTATTAATGTTACATTAGTGATACATTGGAGACAAGTATTAGAACACAAAAGAATTGTCATAATGAATGCTCATCTTCTGAATCCAGAATTCAATTCCCCAGTAATTGTGTTTAGTTTCCATTGATTTGTGCTTTCTTCATGCTCCAAGCACTCAAACTTGTGATTTTAACACTAGAAGTTCCATTATTGAAGGCATATAGTTGTGCCTCATCATTTATTGCCAGTGTGGGATAAACTCTGGCAGTGATGCAAGCCTTTCCGTCTCCTCCAAAACTCTCCACAACAGAGTGATCAATCTGTTGAAAAAGTGAAAAAAGAAACTCATATTAGAAGCATAAAAGTAAAAGATCTAAGGAATAATACATGTCAAGTAGCTGCAATTGGTTTCTGATAGATCATGATCATGACACTGATGGTTGTTAAGTGTTAACCATTTTAATAGGAAGAGCAAGAGTGACCTCCTTTTCTTCACAATAAATAAAATAAAGATGAAATTCTTTGTAGCCATGACTTGTATGGATAATGATATCTTCAGTTCCTTTTTATTTATCACAAATAAAAGAGAATGGAAGAAGTATGATTAATTTTCTTTTGAAGTTCTTATGAGTGCATAAATTGGAACTTACCAAGCTTCTCAATGACAACTTCTCATGAAGAGGATCCACATCCACAAAAGTTCCGTAAGTGGTGAGATCATTATCTTTGTTCAAGGAAGACCTATCAAAGCAATGATTATAAATATCAGAGTGATTCATATGGGAAATACATAATGGATACGGTTGAACTTAGGTGTTTGATGCACTAAAATATGTTAATGGTATAACTTTAATAGATTATTTTCTCCGTGGATCATATTTAGTTACATCATTTACAAACCTGCTTTGGTCACTGCAAAAGAGAACCAAATTTTCGTTTTGGTATTTGAATATTCTGAAGAACACTGAAGTGTACTCTTGCAATCCCTTTGAAGCCAAAACTATTAGGCCAAAGGGTCCCAATCCACTTCTAACAGAAGAACCCTTCTGGCTACACAGAATTTGGGGGTCTACCCAAGAGTTCAATACTTCAGCATCGCCAGTCTTATTTATCTCAAATGAAATTTCAACGTCAGCCTGCAAAATACACATAATTAAATTCATCTGAAGTTTGAAAAGAATCACACTCTTCTTTTCTTTTTTGGATTGATTCATCACTTGACATCCATAAATAATAGAATGCGTATAATAGAACCTATATATAAATAACAGGCCAGGCCTAGTACTTTATAAAGAGCCTATAACAGGCTGCAGGCCAGGCTCAGGCCAATCAACTGTATGACAGGCCAAGCCTGTTAAGAGCAAAGCCTGGCCTGGCCTGACCTGTTTCCACCCCTACCTATATATATGAACTTGCTCATTTAACACTAGGGGTGGTAAAGCGGGTTGGCCCGTCCTAACCCGCCCAGCCCGCCTAAGCCTGCATCATAAATGGGGCGGGCCGGTCCGTTCCGTAACTAAAGTGGGTTCAAAATGCTAGCCCGTTCTGTTTTATGGCGGATTAGCGGTGCCCGACGAGCCAGTCCGTCCCACCAAAACCTGCAAATTTGGCGATGCGGATTTGGCGAATATTTTTAAGGTTTAATTACTCTGTTGGTCCCTATACTTTCACTAAATTTTTAATTAGGTCCTTATACTTTTTTTTCTTTCAATTGGGTCCCTACACTGCTTTAATTTTGTAATTAAGTCCTTCCTAGTGTAAAAAATATTAGAGTTAACTGAACATTTCTTCGCAAATTGAAGGTATTTATAATTAAAAACTTAATTAAATCTTTGACCGCATGTATTTTGGTAAAAATATTATGTTAATTTTAACATTTTTAACATGAAAAGGATGTAATTACAAAATTAAAAGTAGTGTAGGGACTCAATTGAAAGGAAAAAAAGTATAGGGACCTAATTAAAAATTTGCTGAAACTATAGGGACCAACAGAGTAATTAAACCTATTTTTAATTTGACGGATTTCAAATCCTAGTTCGACCCGTCTTTTTTAGCGGGTTCGACGGGTCGGTCCGACAAGTTCGACCCGTTTTACCACCCTTATCTAACAATGTATTAGCTAATTGTTAATTTGACAAATTTAATTGCTTGAATATTTATTTCAATTAATTAATTTATTAGTTGATTATTAAAAAAATAATAGAACCTATATCAAACATTTAAAACACATAATTCACCTGTGCTGCTGTGATGTCATTAACTTGAAGCAGTTGACCACCTTTGAGGACTTTGGTGTGCCAGTTGACTGGGTTTTCTCTCAGCTTCTCAATTTCTACCACTGGCCATTGCACTAATTGCTTACCTGACTCATGAAGCCAGATAACCCTTGGTATTGCCTGCAAATACATGTCAAAATGCTTATTATTAAAACTTGTTCTACACACAATAATTTCCTTAAACTTTATCAAATTCAACCTAACTTTTGATCATTTCTAAATTTATGTATACTATTAAAATATTTTAAATATTTCTATAAATATATAACTAATCTCCCTTCGAGAAGAGGTCAATATAACTTAAACAAATAGAGATAAACTACTATAAATTTGCTAATCTGGTTTCTTGAACAGAGGACTTAATAATTTTTTTTATTATTATTGTTTTGTTTGTGGGGCTAGATCTCTATACTAATGGTTTGACTCTTACCTGTCACGTGAAATATTTTATTTTTGACATCCCTATCCATGCAAATATTAAAGCATATATTATAAGACCGTACCAAATTATATAATCTAACCAAATAATTCATAGAAACTTCAATAATCAACTATTCTTGGATTAAATTAGAGAGAGATTAAAACCAACTCACATGGATTCCAGACCATCCTTTCTTGATATCATCAGCAACACTTGATGATTCGTTGACCCAACCAAGCAACACCCTTCTCTTATTCCCATCATCAAAGAAAGTTTTTGATGCATAGTATTTTCCATAATCATACCTTAACACGGTTTCAATATTCTTATCAAAATCCTTGTCCGGGATAAATTTATCCTTGGTAGCATTATAACTCCCAATCAAATAGTAATCATGTTTCCTATCATCCAAACTAGCCTTAAGCACGTGCCTAACATTATCATCATTCACAGAAGTATCTATTCCCAAAATGCCCTTTTTCAAAACAGGGAAAAAATCAGGACATTCCCACATTCCAGTATAGTTAGATGAATGTAAAGGGTGTTTGGCTTTAACCCACTTAACAAAATCTCTGCTCCTATATAAAAGTGCTTGCCCAATTTTGCCCCTCTTGTTTCCAACTAAGACCCTCCAATGCCCATCTCTTCCTAGCCATGCTGTGGTGGGGTCCCTAAATGAACTTGCATTGATCTTGTTAGCAATAGTTGGTGCCATCAAAGGGTTTTCCGGGGATTTCACCCATTCTTTAAGATATGGATCAGACAAGTCTTTGGGGTAGGCCAAGTTTTGAACTTGTTGATTGTTTGGATTAATTCCGGTGTACAAAATGACAGGTTTGCCCCCAGGGCGTATTGTAGCTGAACCTGACCAACAACCATTTATATCTGACGGCTGAGATGGATAGATGGCAATATCAAGTGGGGTCCAATTAACAAGATCTTTTGATACAGAGTGAGCCCATACAATGTTCCCCCAAACTGCACCTTTAGGGTTGTATTGATAAAATAGATGGTACAATCCCTTATATCTCATTGGTCCTACATAATATAATATGCCACATATATTATATTAGTGTAAAAGAATTATGGACATATTTTATTAGGATAAATTATTAAAATAATAATAAAAATTTGATGTTACCAACAAAAATAACTTTGAAAATGTGAATGATAAAACATATAAATCTCAAAAAAATTTAAAATGTAATAAAAAATATTATTTTATTAATTTACTGTATCTATTATTTCAAAAAGTATTTTATAAGTGAAAACATATATTTGATTAGATAATAACTTAAACCCTTTTCTTTTTTTTTGGTATTTTTTATGCTAGTGAATTGGTTTGTGCAACACCTGTGCATAGTGCATTGTTTGCGCACAAGAGTTTGCCATTAAAAAAAGTTTAATTTTATAAACGAATTTTATTTAATTATATCCATTCTTTTGGATAAATATTTAAATAATTAAAATTTAAAATAATTATTTTTACTGACGTATCATTATATATATATAATTATTTTATATTAATAGTGCATTAAAATTAATTTTTTTTTTAAAATTAATAGAATATATGAGCAAATACTAATTATAGGATATAGTGTATTCGTGTATTATGCCGAACAATAGTTATTATTTACTACCTTAATTAGTAAAATTTATATGAAGTAACTATATATAACTATATATACTATTACATGACATAAGTTGAACATATATATATATATCTTCAAAATCGAAATCAAAGTCATACTTATAGATGCAACATGAACATACCAGAGATGCATTCAGTGTATCTCTTTTAAAAAAAATGATTAAACTCTTCATCCACGGTACTTATATTAATTATAGGCTTTTAGATAGTGTTTCTATTTGTGGTATGAGTTGCACTTTTATAATTATGGTGGAAGACACATCATCAGCTTATGATTTTTGAGACAAGAAACTTAGCATGACTAATGCACTAGCAAAAATTTGTGCTAACCATCAGATTTTTACAATTACATGTAAATATGATATCACATAATTAGAAAAATAAATATATCTAGAAAGCTAATTAGTGACAGCGATTTTTAGTTATAATATAAGTATCCCTATGATAAAGGGTTGACCAAAATATAATAACATAACTTACTAATATGTTATTTCTCCTCCTATTGTTAATATTACCTAAGTTTTATCAAACAAATAATAATTTATTACAATGTAAACCTCTAACTTAAACAGTTATTTTCAATTAGAGGTAGTAGTTATTATATAAGACTTTTAAGATATCCAAACACTTCTATTGTATATACATTGTTGAAAACTCAGGTGCAATCGACTTTACGTGAAGTTGATATCTGAGAGCCGTTAAATGATTTGATTGATTTAACTAAATTTTTATCTAACAATTCTCAGGTATTAACTTTACGGGAAGTCGATTTCACGTCAGTTTTTACCATATACATTTTACATTTAGATTTTATATTAAACACGCTCTATTTTTTTTCACTATATTTTATTGACAATAATTTTATATT
>NC_029793.2:8213571-8214225 GCF_000816755.2 Arachis ipaensis | reverse complement strand
TTGTTAATAATTAGTATTTAAAAGTTATTATCTTAAAAATATAATTTTCCTCCAAAAAGAAGAATCTAGGAAAAGACAACCGATTAATTTAATTCTTTAAACTATTATATATCCTCATGCATAATATTTATAATAAGAAAATTAAATGCCGATCGGTTGGAAGAAACTTCTTAATCAAATAGATACCGAAAATTAAATTTGTCCCTACTCCCTACCGCATGAATATGCCAAATATCTGAATGTCATGTATATATGTTGTGATTTATTATATTTTTGGAACTGCTGTTGATGAACAAACTTTTGGAAATTAAATTAAAAATTTTCATTATTGACCTCTCTTCTACATTTCTCAATTATTGTTATCAATATTTGAATCCTTATTAAATTTGAAAATTTCAACCAGTTTGACCAAAGTTCTTATATATAAATGTTAAAATATATACTATTATTTCTATTTTCTTCTGAAACTATACATACAAAGAATATACTAGGCAGGGACATTGTGATAGAGATATGATATTTAATAAACACTCATGTAGACTGGGCCAGGTTGTTTATACCCATACAACACCCAACTCAATTTATTGATAAAAAAAAAAATTATACTATTAATGTGACGATATATCGAAGACAATACTAGAGTAGGGATGATTT
>NC_029793.2:8205666-8213514 GCF_000816755.2 Arachis ipaensis | reverse complement strand
TCTGATCTTTATAAAAAAATTTAAATAATAAATCATTTTTATTGTGGAATTTCAGGCTATATAATAGCTAGCTATTCTACATGCAGAAGAATAATATAACTAAACATTCATATATCATTATAATTATTCAGTAAATAAAGTGCAAATAAAGCACTATAAGCAAAGGAGGGTTAAGAAAGAGGGAAGATAACTAACCATTAGGATCTGCAAGTCCAAACACACCCAAGCATCCATTTTAGCACCACCGGTTAAATCATCAAAACAAGAAGCAAATCAAAGGATCAAATTGTTAATATTTTTTTTTAGTGACTGATCAAATTGTTAATATACATATATATATAATGTTTCCAAAAATAAAAAGAAAGAAATTGAGCAGATAAATATATACAAGCAACTAATTAAGCAAGGGAATTAAGTCGTAATTTTTTCGATCGTTTCAAGTTATGAAGAAGAGAAAGAGTTTGTAATAGGGTGAAAACTCAGTTGCAGTCAAGTTCACATGAAGTTGATAGTTGAGAGTCGTTAGATGATTTGATTGATTTGACTAAATTTTCATCTAATGGCTCTCGATTATCAACTTCACGTGAAGTCAACTGCAGCTGAGTTTCTACCTTATAATAGATATTATTTAATATTTATCCTCTTTGGCATTGCTATCAAGGATAAACAATACCTATATACTTTACATTAACAAACAAAACCAGCAAAAGTATCAAGAAAAATATGATAATTGACAAATATAATCAAACACATAATACCATTTATCCAATTCTTGGGAGGTTGGAAGTGATAAGCTGTTCTGTAAGGTTGATGAGAGGAATCATCATCATGATCAGAAGTAATTAGACTTTGAAGGTTTCTAAAAAGATGGTGAGTGGCTTCAACATGAAGAACACCATTAACATAGATGATAGAGAAAAGAGCAACAAGCCAAAATAATGGAGAAATTTTGATCATGTTTGTGGTTATGTATGTGTGTTTAATTCGATGTAGCTAGGAGTATCTCTTTATATATATAGTGATTTATGTGCCAATGGTTAAATGATATGACGGAAAACCGGGTGATGATTTGTTGAATGGATATTGAATTCCAGAGTGAAAATTCATATAAGATAATAAATATATAGTGATGATGAGAGAAGCAACTAGGAAAATGAGAAATTTTATATATATAAATTCAAAGTATTGTCAGATTTCACAAGTCAACTATGGAAGAGAAATTTAAATCTTGTGTCTTATAAGATACGGAAAGTTAATAAGTAATAATTAATAACATATATGGGAGTTGCTAGCTATTATTATATTATTTAATTTTAATCTTGTATCTATGTATCTTATATGCCCACTATTTTAATTTGTTTTCCCTTTTTTTTTCTTTGTCATTTCTCTTTATTTATTTATATTCTCATCACATCCTCTCATTTTTTTTTAATTTTTTATTATTGTGCTTCTTTTGTATATTTTTTAAATAATAATTTTCAATAAGAAACTGTAGATATAATAAATGAGGTATACATATATATAGGATGGTCCTTAATATTACACTGGGATTCTCGTGATGGTTAACTATGATAATTATAATAAATTATAGGGTAAATTATAGTCTGTTATATATAGATGTTTGATAACTAGGAGTCTAGGACAAAAAATAAAAATAATAAAGAGGGAATTAATAAAGTGAATCTATTTTCACTTTTTTTTTAAATGACAAAAATTTGTATCCTAAATACATTTTATTTGTAATTATTTTCAACTACTATAAATATTTTTTTGTGCCTCTGTAGTATTTCTAATTTATATTTGATTTTGACTACTAAATAACCTAAAGTTAAGTGATTATTAAGCACAATATTTTTTTAATTTAGTATACCTATATAAACTTTTTTTGTGAGAGAGAGAGAAACAAGTATTTCAAACAAATTTTCAATTCAAAGTACAGTATTTTGGTTTTCATTTAAGTATCTTAAATGATATTATTATTCCCAACCTAACCATTCTATTTTTATTTCTAATCTTACTTTATTGATATTGAGAATGAACGAAATTGAATTCCATTCTCCATTGAAACCTGTTACCAGAGAGTTTTGTTTGGCCATAGTATAACTGAAAAAAACAAACCAATGCCATATAATGTTGTTTAGAGAAAATAAAAAATAGCTTATATTGTTTAGAGAAATATATGAAATTAAATTTAACCCTTACCCATTTATATCTTATTTTAAATAAACTAAGTTTAATCTTAATAAGCTAAATCATAATTTGATATTATCATATAGGATATATACTTGATCATGAACCCCGAACCATGCTTTGACTGTTTGACAAAGTTTAAATAGGATTAAAATCAAATCTAACCATAACAACTCACAAAATACTTTAAGTGATAAGACTTATGTATGCTCTAAGCCTCTAACTACACGTTATATAAATTCTTTTACTAGTAATAAGTAGTAATAAACAAGGTTTCTCGGCTGCTCCTCTCTTTGCGAGAGCAGAACATGGCCTGCCAAGTATTTTCAAAATTTTTTATTTAGTTGAATCTGGTACCATGTATATAAATAATAATATATTTTATATTTTGATATTTTATGTAAAAAATATTTTTTTAGGGCATTTTACCTTATTAAAATGATTGAAAAAATTCTTTACTCAAATGCAACATTTGTCATTCGTTTACATGAATGTCCTGATTTATTATTATGTAAACCGTGGTAGGTAACCACGTTTTTCAATTTATACATAAACAGTGGGAGGTTGGCACGGTTTACAGGTAGGAAATAATGAGCATAAACCGCAGTAGGTTACCATAGATTATAAATAAAAAAGGTGGGTTGAAACCGTGTTTGGTTACTACGGTTTATGAGAAAATTTTGTGATCATAAAACCTTGTTGGTTACCACGGTTTACATAATTCGCGATAAGTCATCACGGATCTCATATGTGGTAAACCTAAATTTTTGAATCTGGGAGGTTGAGAGAGAATCTGAGAAAATTTTTGAGGTTTTGAACCATTTGGGTGGTGGAGTCATAAAAGACGAAGCTCGCATGTACCGATTAAATGGTATTGCGCACGTGGATGGAAACATCGACCAAGAGGTTAGTTATACTACCTTATTATTATTATTATTATTGTTATTATTATTATTATTATGAGTTGTTAGTATTATTATTATTATTATTATTATTATTATTATTATGATTATTGTTATTATTATTAATGTTATTATTATTATTATTGGGAGTTGTTAGTATTATTATTATTGTTATTGTTAGTATTATTATTCTTGTTATTATTAGTATTATTGTTATTATTATTCATATTATTGTTATTATTCTTGTTATTATTACTATTGTTATTGTCGTTATTATTATTGTTATTGTTTCATTATTGTTATTACTATTATTAGAGAAAATAGAAAATCAATGTGGGTGTATACTAATATTTTTAAATTATATTTATTGTTATTAATATTGCTCGTATGCTGAGGATTTCCTTATCCACATGTTGCAGCCTACTAGGGTTATTAGCGGTGTTAGGAGACAACAGAATATATCTTTACACGACTAGATTATACCGTATTTGGAGACCGCGGGATTGTATCACTTAGCTAGGCTGAACAGTCAGTGGTTCTAGGTTGATGAGCCTCTACTTAGCGTATTCGTTGAGAGGTGGCGTCCTGAGACCAATGACAGACCCAGAAAAATTTAATTGTGGGGGGCAAAAAAATAATAAAATTTAGGTATAGATATATTTTTTTTGTTTTTCACAATATCCAATAAGTAGTTAAGAATTAATCTATCATGACTTTGAGTTTTATTTAAGAGGGTCAATGAATTACTACACACACGAAATAAAATTCGAACTCCCAACACTTGTTTAAGCGGACGATTAAGCTAATCACTGGACCAACCCAAATTTATTTAGACATATTTAAAATTTTAAATTAGAACTATCTATACATATAAAATCCTGTGGGGGCAAATGCCCCCTCCTCCTTCAATGTAGGTCTGTGCCTGCCTGAGACCCACACCTTTCGCATGCCGTTTGGGAAGTGCATTATCACTTTGCAAGATGTGGCATATCAGCTGGGTTTGCCCATCAATGGGAAAGCTGTTAGTGGGTGCCTGACTGACTTTGAGAATCTAACGGAGAACAGAAGACCCGCATGGGCGTGGTTTCGCGAGTTGTTTGGTGAGTTACCGCCACAGAATAAAGTCAAGCAGATGACGGTGTGCTACACATGGTTCCATGAGAGATTTTGGGTTCTCCCAACAGATGCGAGTGAAGAGACCGTGCGTATATACGAGCGTGCTTATATTCTGATGTTGTTGTCCTCTCAGCTGTTTGCGGACAAGAATGCAAACCGGGTTCACCTTCGCTGGTTGCCTTATTTGGCATAGATGGACGACTCAGAGAGATATAACTGGGGCTCGGCTACACTGGCCTGGTTATATAGATGTCTTTGCGTGGGACAAACAGAAACGTTGTTAACTTGGCCGGGCCACTACAACTTCTACAGTCTTGGATTTTCTGGAGGTTTTCCAGTCTCAGACCTAGTGGTTTTGATGTGTTCGGATTTCTACTGGCATCCAGGTATGGTTTATTGTTTTCGGTCGATAACCTGTTCAATTTCATGTGTTGTCATTCCTAATGAAATGCTCTCAATGAAACTTGTAGGTGGGCAACATATCTGCTGACAAACGATGCAGGGGATCAAAGAGTGGTGTCTGCACGCCTTTGTTTGGATAGATTGCGTGTTCGTGATGTGAGTTAATTAGTTATTGCTCTTACAAGTAGTCGTTTATGTTTACTCTGATGGTCTTACCTAACATTACCTTCTCCGATACAGTTTGTGTGGGAGCCTTATTCTGCTCCCGATGTTGCTGCTGTTGTTCATCCGGAGATACTTGTTGACGAGCACCGTAGGCTATGGACGGCGGTCACTAGCCTGATATATTTTGCTGCGATAGAGTGGCATCAGGTGGATAGAGTGGTACCGCAGTTCGGCGGTGTTCAACATCTCCCCCAGTTGGCTCTGAACATAGATTGGCTCCATGCGAAGGATGGAAGGGGTTGAGATCGATGGTTGCCCAGATATTATCAGGAATGGCATTTGCATTGGAAGAACAAGCTGGATTCAGTCATCCCGGTCGATAGAGTAGCTGATCCGGGTCCATCAGCGGAGTACTTGGACTGGTGGTGCCGTGTGACCCACAGATTCCTGTCCCCAGATGTTGCATTTCATGATCCTAGACCGATTGTGTTGACGGAGGAGGCTCGTCACAGAGGATCATCGCAAGCACCTCCCAGGGTGCCCAATCTGAAATTCTGTAGAAGAACCCCCAATTGTAGCACCTCCGTCTGCCTGTTGACCCAAAGCTTCCAAGTTTAGAGTGGAGAAGTGTGGAGGGTACTGTTATGTGCCAGAACTTGAAGGGCCATGCTGTGTATGTGGATTGGCACCTGTGTCATCATCGCTGTCCCCAATGATATCTACAGGCTCCTAGTCAGAGTCATCGTCCCGCATTACATTCTCTACTCGATAAGGTTTCCCGGACCCTTGAACATCATGAATCATGCCACCACCAGTATCCACCTCAAATGCCTGCTGCCAGACCCCAGGATTCTCGATCGGTACAGAAGCAACTGCCTCCGTTCGATCTAAATCAGCCGCAAAGGAAGGGGATGCGACCTGCAGAACAGTTGGTCTGGCCACAGGCATCGAACTAGACGCATCGCCCGCGGCAGTCGAGCTATGAACTGGAGATGATGCTCCAGAACTATCGACACCAACCTCCAACTTCGCATACAGCTCGTGTATTCTGATCTCCGGAAAACTCCTAACACAATGAAACAGAACCTGAATATCTTCATCGGCCGCTATCACAAACGTAGCATACTTAACACCGGTCGACACAACTACGATGGGAATCTTGTAGAATAGCTTTTTCACCCACTTGCTCCCAAATACCCCAAACTTCTGCAAGATGCTATTCTTTACATCTGACAAAGTGCTTGATGAACTGATAAATACACTCAACGGTTCTTTGTCAGTGAACTTCACACCATATTTTTTGCTTCTTTGAATTTTTTCAGAGCAATGCACTAAGACAAGAAAATTCTCTTCCTCACTTGCCATTGTGATAATGCTCCTCTTCAACAGCTTGAATCTCACTCATATATATATAGAATTCTTCTCTTCATAAACCGTGGCAGTTAACAAGGGTTTTTACATTTACATATCCATTCATAAACCGTGGCAGGTTAGAGGGTTTTATGGTCAAATTTTTGCCTTCGTAAACTGTGATTACCTACTGCGGTTTATGGTCATTGTTACTCAGTCATAAACCGTACCAGCCTACAACGGTTTATGTGTAAATTGTAAACCGTAGTTACCTACTACGGTTTACATAATAATGAATCAGGACACGCAGGTAAGGAAATTGCAATGGTTACATTTCAGTAAACGTTTCCTCTTTTATTTTATTCAAGTAAATTACCATTTTTTTATTAGTTATGTTAAAATATCTTTCTTTAAG
The DNA here is from genome assembly GCF_000816755.2 of Arachis ipaensis. NCBI lineage: Eukaryota > Viridiplantae > Streptophyta > Magnoliopsida > Fabales > Fabaceae > Arachis > Arachis ipaensis. The sequence goes on along the minus strand of NC_029793.2, from coordinate 8,206,974 downwards.
TAAAAAATATTTTAAAAATATAAATTATAACTTTTAAAAAATATTTTTTTATTTTTTAATATTTATTTTTATTATTAAAAATTTATTAAACACACTAAAAAAAATATTTTTTATTTAAAGATATTTTTTAACAACCTAATAATACCCAAACAAACCCTTAGCTAAGCTAACTTAGATGATGAATGGGTCTTTTTCAAGTTTTTATCAATCTATGTTTTGGATTCAAGATACTGATTAAGTGAGGACGAGAATTGGTATGATCAAAATTTCAAATTACAGAAGTGGTTAATCTTTTTTTAATATTATTTAATTGTTGGTTAGTTCATTATTTTGAAAGTTTTTTTATTATTTTAATTTCTTTACGTGTTTGTGAATTTTATCAGATTTTTTTTAAAATAAAAGATAAATTATTTTTGTGATATATACCGTGATTACTGATAAATTATTCTTTTACCAGAGTTTTAATATTTATGTTATCTTCTCTTTTTTTTTCAATTGATACTTGATACTATGTTTCTCTTAAAACTTGATAACAATGTCATTTTCATCATCCCACCAAATACACCTCTCCTTCTCCAATTTTAAAATCTTAATTTTTCTCGAATTCAATTACTATTTTCAATCAATTAGGTTAGGATTTTGAACTTGTTATTACGCTAATCTTCAATTTCAACGCGCATATCTATCAATTTTTCAGTTCTTTCTTTTCTAAAAATTTTTTTCTAGTATTTTTCTTAAAATTCAGCGGGATCAACAATGGTACTCCTCTTTAATTAGGTAACTAACCTCCGGATTTAGATCTTCTAAATTTTGAATTTACTGTAGAGGGTAAAGTATAATCTCTCACAATTTATTTCATAGGTGAGATAAAAAAATATATAAGTAAAAAATTATTCAAGGGTGCGAGATCACACTTTATCCTCTAAAAATTCAAATTTTAGAAAATCCAAATTCCTATCATTTTATAACTATATAACAAAAACAAACTAAATTAAAATATTAGTTAATAATAAAAATAATGAGTCAATAATTACCATCTTAGGATTTTTATTTTTTGAATAATGATTAAAAGATAATTTAAGAGCAATTAAAGATAAAAAAAATTAAAATATTTTAGTGTCTCTTTTCACGCACCAATTACCATCATTTTTAACTAATATATCACAAATTTTTATTAATTTTTTAACTCTCTCTTTTTTAAAATTTTTTTCGATCATATTAAAGATAACAATCAAATTTAACGATTTCATTTAAATCTTAAAATTTTAATTAAAAAATAATTTATCAATAATCACTATATATATCATA
>NC_029793.2:8203729-8205405 GCF_000816755.2 Arachis ipaensis | reverse complement strand
TAATGTGAGTTTTTGTCGTTACTTAAATTCTTTAACCGTAAAATAATAATCATTCCCAATGGCTTGATCTGTCATTGTTATGATATATTTAACATACAGTTTAATAGTGCTTTCTATCTTGATTCATTGCTTTAACAATTAAAGACATCTCTTTGGGCATCTTAGTTAGACTTGTACTCTTTTTTAATTAGAGCAAGACATCTGGAACTCATTTTTCGTTGAAGCCCTTGAAGGTATGATGACGAATAATTTTTTTTTTAAATAAAATAAAAAATTCTTTTGGAGATTGTGAATTTGTGATCATCAATTTCGTCAGCGTTAAACTCATCAAATGATCGAATTGGTAGCCTTTGATAGAATTTGAATCTTCTAAAATACGAAAGATAATAAAGCGATAAAATAAAAGATTAATTATTATTTATTTTATAATTTTATAAATGATGTATTTATTATTTTAATTTAAAAATAATTAATTTCTGCCAAGGTTAAAATCTATCACTTTTATTTTGTTTCTCTAACAAAATATTCCTGTTAATAAATTTTGGAAAATAGAACAATTTTCTTCTGGAATGTGTGTGTGCGCGCTTTTTTTTTCTATGTTTAGGAAAAAAGAATAGTCTGAAAGACATCAAATCGAAACGCACTTAACATATGATGAGAGGTTTTTCAGTTTCTACTTTCTACTTGTGACATGGCGTATGAATTTTAATTTGTTCTTTTATAGTATTGGATGTGACGTGAAAATACCACTTTGCATTGCATGCATTACATGTCATGTCATGATACACATGATCAAAGAAACTTTTTATTATCATATGTAATCACTAAAAAGTCACCACCATTAAGCATTTTATTCATATTGCACACTCATATTCATGTATAAAGTTTTTTATATTTTAGGAGGAAAATATAGCTAGTAATTTTCGTAAAATCTTATTTAACCGTCTAGAAGCTTTCTTAATTTGTATCTTCTTATCATGCATAATTTTACTAACTCATTTTAAAAATGATAGAGTAATTTTTCTTGGAGTAATAACGTGGCTAATTTTTTTTTATATTAGTTAAACATACGTGTAATACATTGTTATTGGAAAATTAGGTGTTTTTTTTTATATGGTGTTTTATTTAAATTGGACGGTCGTTTGATAAAAAAATAAATTACAACTTGGAGGGTCCGATTTGCTTAAAGAAAAAAGTAAACTCCAAATCGGATGGTACGATTTGTATTTTTTATTTTTTTTATTTGTTAAAATAAAAATCGGACGGTCCGATTTTAACATTAAATTTTTTTTTTCAAAATCACAAATCGGACCGTCCGATTTGTGATTATTTGTTTAAAAAACAAAACAATACAAACAAATCGGTGCTTCCGATTTATGTCATCCCATAACCAAATAAAACACTCTTCTACTCACACCATATTAATATACACCTTTCTCTCTTCCACACCAAAAATCAAAAGCGTAATAACGTGTACATTCGATATATATCTTGTGTAGTTGGTCAATCACTAAGAAGTCAATAAGATAGAAACAACCAATTTTTTGGATTATCGACAAAATATTAATGTGCTACAATATAGATGTCATATAATAGAGTAGCTTAGCCTTTTGAATGTGTTACTTGAATTTGAAGGTCATGTTTAACTTTTATTCTCTTTCTCAGTTACTCTCTAA